>NW_025335587.1:6408841-6489535 GCF_004798865.1 Varanus komodoensis
GGCACAATCCTTGGCAAGTTTAGACAGGAAAAGCGCTACAACTGTCAACCTGCCCCAGCATAGGATTGTGCCCCTAATGCATTTCTATTTTTGAGGCAGTGTCCCATAAGAAAGCTCTTTACTAGGTATCAGTAAGGAAGAAGAAGGCCTCCTCCGATGAATCCAGCACTGCCATAGCACAAGGACTCTGTTTTCAGCCATCTTCAGAAATAGATGTTACAACAGCAACAAGGAAATCCCTGCAATCCAGGTTTGCTCCAGGAATTCTGACTGTGTATCCAAGGGTGCTCTTAACATTTCTCCTAAACTAACATGTGTGATCCTCCTCATGGATCACTGCCTTGTCATGGCGAAGGGGCTTACATAGCTCAATGAAGCTATGAGCTATGCCGTGCAGGGCCACCCAAGATGGACAGGTCATAGCAGAGAGCTCTGACAAAATGTGATCCACTGGAGAAAGAAATGGCAACCCACTCCAGAATCTTTGCCATGAAAACCCCATGGACACTACCAAAAGGCAAAAAGATATGACACCAGAAGATGAGCCCCTCAGGTCGGAAGGTGTCCAATATGCTACTGTGGAAGAGCAGAGGGCAAGTACTAGTAGCGGCAGAAAGAATGAAGCGACTGGGTCAAAGCCAAAAGGACACTCAATTGCAGATGTATCTGGTGGTGAAAGGAAAGTCCGATGCTGCAAAGATCTATACTCCATAGGAACCTGGAATGTAAGATCCATGAATCAAGGCAAGCTGGATGTGGTCAAACAAGAGATGACAAGACTGAACATCGACATCTTAGGAATCAGTGAACTAAAATGGACAGGAATGGGTGAATTTAATTCAGATGACCATCAGGTATACTACTGCGGGCAAGAATCCCTTAAGAAGAATTGGAGTAACCTTCATAGTCAATAAAAGAGTAGGAAAAGCAGTACTGGGATACAGTCTCCAAAATGACAGAATGATCTCAGTTCGAATCCAAGGCAAACCATTCAACATCACAATAGTCCAAGTCTGTGCCCCAACCACTGGTGCTGAAGAAGCTGAAGTTGACCGGTTCTATGAAGGCCTACAACACCTTCTAGAATTAACACCCAAAAATGATGTCCTTATCATCATGGGGGATTGGAATGCTGAAGTAGGAAGCCAAAAGATAACTGGAATATCAGGCAAGTTTGGCCTTGGAGTACAAAATGAAGCGGGACACAGGCTGGTAGAATTTTGTCAAGAGAATACGATGGTCATAGCAAACACTCTTTTCCAACAACCCAAGAGACGACTCTACACATGGACGTCACCAGACGGACAACACAGAATTCAGATTGACTGTGCTCTGCAGCCAAAGATGGAGAAGCTCTATACAGTCAGTAAAAACTAGACCAAGAGCTGACTGTGGCTCAGATCATGAGCTTCTCATTGCAAAATTTAGGCTTAAATTGAAGAAAGTAGGGAAAAGCACTAGGCCATTCAGGTATGACCTAAATCATATCCTCAATGAATATACAGTAGAAGTGACAAATAGATTTAAGGAATTAGATCTGATAGACAGAGTGCCTGAAGAACTATGGATGGAGGTTTGCAACAATGTACAAGAGGCAGCAACTAAAGCGATGCCAAAGAAAAAGAGATGCAAGAAAGCAAAATGGCTGTCTGAGGAAGCTTTACAAATAGCTGAGGAAAGAAGGGAAGCGAAAGGCAAGGGAGAAAGAGAAAGATACACCCAACTTGAATGCAGAATTGCAGAGAATAGCTAGAAGAGATAAGAATACCTTCTTAAATGAACAGTGCAAAGAAATAGAAGAAAACAATAGAATAGGGAGGACCAGAGATTTCTTCAAGAAAATTGGAGATATGAAGGGAACATTTCATGCAAAGATGGGCATGATAAAGGACCAAAATGGCAGGGACCTAACAGAGGCAGAAGAGATTAAGAAGACGTGACAAGACTACACAGAAGAACTATACAGGAAAGAGCTTAACGTCCCTGATAACCACGATGGAGTGGTCAGTGACCTTGAGCCGGACATCCTGGAATGTGAAGTCAAACGGGCCTTAGGAAGTCTGAGCAGCAACAAAGCTAGTGGAGGTGGCAGTATTCCAGCGGAGCTATTCAAAATCTTAAAAAATGATGCAATAAAAGTGCTACACTCAATATGCCAGCAAATTTAGAAAACTCAGCAGTGGCCACCGGATTGGAAAAGGTCAGTTTACATTCAGATCCCAAAGAAGGGCAATGCCAAAGAATGTTCAAACTACCGCATCATTGCACTCATTTCACCTGCTAGCAAAGTTATGCTCAAAATCCTACAAGCTAGGCTCCAGCAGTATGTGGACCGCGAACTACCAGAAGTACAGGCAAGATTTCGAAGAAGGAGCAGAACTAGAGATCAAATTGCCAACATACGCTGGATCATGGAGAAAGCTAGGGAGTTCCAGAAAAACATCTACTTCTGCTTCATTGATTATGCTAAAGTCTTTGATTGTGTGGATCACAACAAATTGTGGCAAGTTCTTAAAGAGATGGGAATACCAGACGGTCTTATTTGTCTCTTGAGAAACCTATAGGCAGGTCAAGAAGCAACAGTGAGAACTGGACATGGAGAAAGGAATTGGGCAAGGCTGTATACTGTCACCCTGCCTATTTAACTTATACGCAGAGCACATCATGAGAAAGGCGGGGCTGGATGAATCACCAGTTGGAATTAAGATTGCTGGGAGAAATATCAACAGCCTCAGATATGCAGATGATACCACTGTCATGGCAGAAAGTGAAGAGGAACTAAAGAGCCTCTTGATGCGGGTGAAGGTGGAGAGTGCAAAAGTTGGCTTGAAACTCAACATTAAGAAAACTAAGATCATGGCATCTGGTCCTCTCACTTCCTGGCAAATAGATGGAGAAGAAATGGAGGCAGTGACAGATTTTATTTTCCTGGGCTCCAAGATCACCGCAGATGGTGACTGCAGCCAAGAAATTAAAAGACGCTTGCTCCTGGGCAGGAAAGCTATGGCAAATCTAGACAGCATACTAAAAAGCAGAGACATCTGCAAAAGCCCTGCCAGCAAAAGTGCGGATAGTCAAGGCTATGGTTTTCCCAGTTGCAATGTATGGCTGTGAAAGTTGGACCATAAGGAAGGCTGAGTGCCAAAGGATTGAGGCTTTTGAATTGTGGTGCTGGAGGAGACGCCTGCGAGTCCCTTGGGCCGCAAGGGGATCAAACCGGTCAGTCCTAGAGGAGATCAACCCTGACTGCTCTTTAGAAGGCCAGATCCTGAAGATGAAACTCAAATACTTTGGCCACCTAATGAGAAGGAAGGACTCCCTGGAGAAGAGCCCAGTGCTGGAACAATTGATGGCAAAAGAAGGGGATGGCAGAGGATGAGGTGGCTGGATGGAGTCACTGAAGCAGTTGGTGTGAGCTTGAGTGGACTCTGGGGGATGGTGGAGGACAGGAAGGCCTGGAGGAATGTTGTCCATGGGGTCGCGATGGGTTGGAGACGACTTCGCGACTAACAACAACAACAACATGTGCAATGAGTTATCCATCAGCTTACAGACTTTTCAGATCTTGGTGAATTTCCATATTTGGTGAAAGTATTGACTCAAACATTGCGGAAGATTAGGGATTTATCCTAATGCTATTCTAAAATGCATTTAGATATGTGGGTTTGGAGATAAAATATGCTCAAAATTAAATATTATGTGGAGGGTTTTGCGCATTTTCTTTTAAAATGAGATTAATGTGAAAATTGAAAGAATGGAATGACTAATGAACACATGCAAAAGTGCTACAGACTGAAAAGAGGCTGATTTGCTTGTCCATAATTGAGACATCGATCCTTACTTTTTCCATTGTTTTTGAAATGAGGACAGAACTCATAAACATAAAGAAGGAAATAATTAGTGAAAAAGTGGGGGGGGGGGGAGATACAGTAGTGCCATGAAAATGGAATGTCTGGGTGTATTACCAGGAATCAGGTGGGGTGTCTGTTCAGTTAAGTCAGTGGAAGTCAGCTTATCTTTCCTTTAGCCTTCCTGAAGAGTAGAATATGTTTGAGCACAGGCATAAAGACAAGAAAATGTATCGAAACCAGGGCACCGCTGGCCACTTAACAAATGGCAGCAAAAGGTCCCCTTTCGAGGTGCTCTTCAAATGTCAAAGAGAGCTCTCCTCGAGCCCCAGGCTTCTCCCACTTCATCCGAGGCTCACAAACCCTCAACAATGAGAAATGGGAGTGTGCAATGAAGCTGAAGCGCAGAGAAAAAAGGCTAACCTGCCTGCCAGGCCTGTAAAAGATTATGAGCAATTACACATTTACAGTACTAGTCAAAGAAACTAATATAAGCTGTGCTGAAGGGCCCAGCATGTGAGCCATACCAGATGAGATAAGGCAGAGCCATTTTCTGGACTAAATTAAAAGCTCATAATGGGAGTCAAGGAAAAAAAAAACAAAAAAGGAACCCTGGAGTTGCTGTCTGCTTGTAATGAAGGAATTCCTGCCACCATACACATTCAAGGCAGTTGCTCACCCTTACATATTTTGCAAAGACTATCTTCTCTGAGGCATTATTTTTTCCTCTCTTCTTGCAATGGATAGGTGGTGCTTTGGTTGAAAGCTATCAGATTCAGATATTTGTATGGGTCTGAATGCACTGGTTAGGTAGCATACAGCCTAAAATAGTAAATGATTGATGGCAAAGCACCTCAGGTTTTCAAGGTGCAGACTCAAGATAACCAGGCAATTGGGATGTACAGATTTTGTTAACTCCGGTCTGTCCATGTTTGAAGGTTGTCAGGGACCTTTCATTCCATTGTCCTCTCCTTGCTTGTACTAGATATTTTCCACTTTTCTTGAACTTACATTTTTTTTGCACCTGCACACATTTGTACTTTCAAAACGGCACAATGTACCCCCCACACACAGAGACTTTGGCATATGGGAACAATGCACATTTTCAGATCATGGGACTTTTCTGTTGGTCAAATTCATAACATTCCAAACTCATTTCAATCCACTGGAGTTTTCTCTAGCATCCTCACTAGGCTATAAGGGTGCAGTGAATGATAGCAGAGGAGAAAAGGAGGTGTTTCTCTTGAAAGGGAACTTTAGATTTCCCACTCTGACTGGCTTTCAGATTTTCTTAAAAGTATTTACTTTTTACAGCAAGCAAGAATGCATAAATAAATATACGGATAGTAATATTATGCATTGTAAATGTTGGCAAGAAAATATGCTCTTGTGTAGCAGTAAGAGCTTTATGGACTTCTTTTTGTTACCTCCCTCTCTCACACACCCACCCACCCACCCACCCAGGTATAACCTCAAGCCTCAATTTGCGTTTCTGGGTTACTCAAATAGTACCCCCCCCCACACACACACACACACAAACTCCACTGGCCACCAATCTGGTGGTTTCCCAACATTTATGCAGTTCTCGCCCATTTGAAAAGGCTGTGATGCATCTCCTAGGCCTAGTTAATAGCTACAAGAGGTTTAAGCTAAATTTATTCTAATATTTTTGAATTTGTCACACAAAGCTAAATAAAAAGAATGGGCAGCATATTTTCCATTGCAAATGTTTTCACATTCTAATCAAAATTAACCCAGAGAATGAAGGTGCAAGCTAGAGCATGTGTGGAACTAAAAAGTTGTGTGTGTGTGCCAGAGGAAAAGTGAAACAGCCATACAGACACCGAAGAGAGAATAAGGCACTTCAAGTGTGAAGAATACATGTGGGAGAGATACCTGCAGGTGGAAACTGATCTCTATCGGTGTGCTACATGTATAAAAAATAGTGTGCTTTGTGTGTATGTGATTTATAGATCAACATGTGGATGCTTGCTGTAATCCTAAAACACATTGCTCAACATATGCATGTAATGATCTAGAAAAAATATGTGCTGATAATTCATTGGACTGATTCTGAGAAACAGTTAGGCAAAGAAAAAAGATCGAGTGTATCATTCACCATATTTCTAAGGACTTGTATTTCAGATACAGAGATCAAGACTGAGACTGAGACCAAGATCAATGGTATCATGTGGGGGTGAATGTGGGTGAGTTTTAATCAGAGTTATCTTTTAAGCCAATTAAAAGTTGCTTATTTTAGCTAATTAATCAGTTCAATATTGTGACCTAGAAAGAGCCACAAAGATCTCTACATGTTAGGGAGTGGGAAGCTCTGTAAAATGTTTTGATTATGCTCAATACTTGCTGGGGTGGGAGGTCCAGAAAAGTGCATAAGGAGATAACGCTTTGCTGGGTTTTTGAAAAGTCTCTGTGTGCCACTCATTCTGTCCTGACTTTCCAGTGCTAGCAGCTGTCAGGAGCCCTGATTGATTGGAGCACACTGAGACATTCAGCATTATGATGCGGTGCATGTTTGAAACACCCAATGCAATTGATAAATGCAGGGCGAGCTTCTGGGATCTCAGCAGCTTTGCTTCATATTTTTATGCTCAGGAAAGATGAAGAAATTTACATAAGAGTATTTTCTCTTGTCTAGCAAGCAACCCATTCAGCTTTCATTCTTTGCTTGCCTCAAAAAATGATGAGTATTTTGAAACAGAACGAAGCTGATCGGGTGGCATCTCACTCTTTCCACACACACCCCTATCAAAAGTAATTCAAAGCACTGGAAAATCCAGGCAGCAGATTCTGTGGTGATACCAGTTTGATGCTTACACCTTGCAGACTTGTGCACCTGGCTGCATGAAATGGGTGCTTCTAGAGTAAGGCTGGCACTAATGCGGGTTACGCTGGCTATGTGTGTTGCTTAAAGTAATATATCTGTTGTTTTCTTGCTTACATTTGCCTGCCATCCTTGCACCAAAGGACACTGCCTCGTTAGGCAGAGAAGTACAGCCACCCAGGTGGCAGATGCAGGAAGGCAGCAGGCAGGTGTTGGAGAAAGCTGTGTGCTGTGCTGCATGCACCGTGTCTCCTAAGTTACTCTGCTGTCTTCAGTTCAGTGGAAAAGATTGTCCATATCAGCTCAGGCTTGGCCAGTCTAAGTGCAACTGTGCAGTGCAGAGATTAGAATGTTGGACTGGGACTTAAACGTCTCCATGTGATCATGAAGCTCACAGGGCAGCTTTGACTGCTGACGGCATCAGTGCCTCTCAGCCTAACCTAACCGAGCTCAGATGTCGGTGCAACAGAAAAAGTGAAGCTCTAACCCAAAGAGCTGAAAATGCAGGTGGGCCTGCATGAGATAACATGGTATTGTGGAGGAGCAGTTCTCTGTTCTTTTTCAGGACTTTGTAGGCCTTAAGCACCACTTCAGATATTGCTCACAAAGGGCCTGGTAATCGGCAAAATTGCGGTAAGATGGGAGACACATGCACACCCTAACTAGATTCAGTCAATTGCCTGTCTGAGGCCCAATCCAATACCTCCTAAGTGCTTAATTGAATGTTTTGATTGCAGTGGTTTCAGTGGTGCTAATAATAGCTGATAGTTACTATATTGGTAGCATGAAGCTGAATCTCGGAAGGGAAACAATATTAGGGTGGTAAGGAACCATCTAATTGGCCCTATCTATGTAGTGCTAGAAGCCTAATATTATTGGAGTAATGTGAGAAGCTGTTGAAGGGTCTCCCACACTATGTCTATTAACTAGTGAATTAGCTTCTCTAGAATTATAGTTGTACATCACAGCTACCGACAAATTCACCAGGTATGGCTCTAGGTAATAGCTGCACCTAGCCAAATCCTGATTAAAAGCATGTAACAGCAATCCTATTCTTCTTTGCAATAAACATCACTCTAGATGCAAGATGCTCATTCTCAGTGTACAATGTAATAGTTAATCCTTATTTCAGCACATTAACAAGACTTGGCCATGATCTGTATGAGTTTATTCCATTTCATTCTTACGTAAAATTCCAGAAAGCTTATGAATATAGTCCTTCTACAGAGTAATTCTACAGAGGGAAATCATCAAATGATTATACAGCTTTGAAATTATTGGGTGTCACAGAGATATTTGAGAGGACTTACAGTTCACTTATTCCCCTTTAAGGCAGTATCCAATTGGTTAAACGATTTACATTTGATGCACTAAATGAGAAACTGGTTATATCACTACCATGTCTGGTTCAGGTTTCACAATTGATAATGGATAAAGCGCCTTTGATGGCTATTATGCTGCAGACCCAGGTCCTGCTCCTTGGGAGTAAGGTCCATAGAACATATTGCGTCTTACTTTTGACTTCACATGAATAAGACTGTTGGTTAGAAAAAGTATGGATATTTGATCTCCTCGGCAAATAATACATTGAAACACAACCAAATAATACAAGTAGATTTTGCTTTATTTAACTGTCAAGTTTGTCAAGTTTGTTTGCTTTTTTTAACACTAGGCCAGATGTGACCATTAATATTAAAAGGTATGTATGCAAAACAATTTAAAAAAAAAACCCTGCCAGTTGTTTAAAGCACACATACTCTTTGTTCATAATATATGTGTGTTGACTTTATTTTTTGAGCAAACGAGATCCAAGAAATCATATTCACTGAAATAGGCACACTCATTTCCTGCACAAGCGTGTGTGGGAGGGAGCAGCAAGATGGTGCATAAAGGAACTGAGCCGAGGTGGGCAAGCATTTGTCCGTACATTTATCTGAGTCTCTACATCCAAAAGAGGATTTTGTATTAAGACACACCCACTTCAAGTGTCAACTGATCATCTAAATAAGATGGGGGGAAATGGCCTGGGAACTATTGAACAATATCTATGGCCTCTAGAATATTATGAAAATGTCATTCCGTGTCTCTGCCAAACATTTTTTCAAATATTTTATTAAGCTGTTTCAATGCTTAGCCCTGAACATGGCTTGCCACCATTTTGAGCAGCTGGATTGTTACACTCCCGTCTTCTTGTCCGTTGCCCTCCAGAACTTGCAGCCCAGTTGGACCAGCAGCTCCAATTCCCATCTATAGGAAAACCTAGAATAATAACAATACAGCAATGAAATGAAATGAAGCAAAATGAAATGGCATGAGGATTAACTCAATAGTACTTAATGTGACTCCTTTCTGGTCTACAGGTGGGTAACATCTTATTTAAGCTAGAACAAAAGGATTCTACAAAACTGTTCTGGGCCTGTGGACCCATTAGGCAATTTGAAACATTGTTACTGTCAGAGGTGTGTCTAGTCACAAAGAATAAGTAACCTGCCAAAAAGACTGTATAAAAGGCAGAGATGGGGCTGAACCCCAGTGCATGGAACACCTCCTTCCACACTTTTCGGTCAACAGAAACCTTTTTCATAAAAGGAAAACAATTTCTCTCCTCCAGTCCACCAACTCATTTCCCCCATTGCTTCTCTGGCTCTCATGCTGAATCCCCTCCCTGCCACCCCACTCCTGCCCACCACGCTTTCTCACTTTTCCATGCACAGGGGACACTTGTAGAGCCAAGCACTGCGCGCATCCATCCCACATACATGCTTGCATACATATACAGCCCTCCCTTCTCCTTCACAATGCAAGCACATTAAAATCACACACTTTCTTTTCTGGATCCTTACAGAATGTTCCCCCACCCCACAAAAACCCTTCACTTTCTCATGCACACACACAGTTCCCATGGACAAACATAGAGCTGTCCCTAATGCACAAGCTACTCTCAGCCCCCACTGACTTTCCTTGACTCCTGCCCCCTGCTATCCTTTCCAGCACCACCCCACCCCTCCCCATTTTTTTAGCCCACTTAAAAGCTTTTCATATAGAAGTTAGAAGACATTGTTTTTCTCCCTCTGCACACACAACATGTATCGATACAGTTCTATACTACCCGACAGCTGAAGCTCTCGTTTGCTTGGTGGTCGGTCACTGCAGAGGAAAGCCTTGGCTTTCCAGGGGCAATAATGGGAAAGGGAGAGGGCTGCAGGCCTTCACTTTGCTCGGATGTGTTTGCAGCTGCCAGACTGTGCATGTGGGTGTGCAAAGGGGGAAGGGAGGGCATTCTGGCAAGCGTCATGTTCTCCACCCGCAATTCATGGGATGAGAAAAAGCAAGGTGAAAAACAAAGCAATAAGCAAACGAAAGATCCCCATGAACTCAGAGTGGCTTCATGCCATTGTAACCCCTATGAAATAATAAGTGGGGCTAAGAAAGAACAGGGCAGTAAAACATTCAAATCCAAAAGAGCAGGAAAACTGAAGAGGCAGGAGCTGCTGTTGTGCTGGAAGGATGAATCCACATAGTGAATTCATGTATATACAACTGAGTTGTATTTGAGTTGGGTTCACAAGGACACCTGAACTTTGTGGCTCTACAGACATTCTTTGCATTGGTCCTGTTGCCAGAGAGTTGGGTGCACAGGTTGTAGTATTTTGTTATTATTATAATTGTTCATGCTGTTTGTTATATAACTGTTGATGCTAAGAGGTTCATTTTGTATGTAAGGTTGTATTGCAATGTTCATTAGTAACCAAACAGTCCCATAGAACTTACTGGTGTTACACAATCACTATGCAAATATTCAAGCATGGCTTGCTTTCAGTCAGAGAAACTTGGATAAGATCAGTTCCTTTAGTTATTCCAGAAAAACAAATGATACTCTGACCAAACTATCTCAGAAGAGACCTGGCTTTTCATTGCATGACCGAGCAGAACCAATTATGTAGCTATCCTTAGTTTTGTGAAGACTCCTTTGAACTACCACTAGAGTAATGGTACCTATGCTCATGTTTTCATAGAGCAAGAAGGGGGAAGACCAATCAAACTAAGAATACACATTTCCAGGAAACTGCTGGATTCTCGTAGCCCATGTCAAAGTGGGAAGAAAAGCATTGCAAATGAATTAACTTCAACAAACATTTTAGATGTGTAGCAAAAGAAGGATGGCCAGTACACAAATATTAACTGCAACCTTTTGATGGTCATTTTCATGTGCTTCCATTCCCAAAAATCCCACCCTCCCTGCTTGCTCTCTCACCTGTTCTTAGTGTCTCCTCACAGGCAAGCCCTCGATGTCCTAGTGGGCAAAGGCACTCACAGCGCATCCCTAAAAAGCATTAGGAAGTCAGAAATACCTTTAAATCCAGTTTTCACATACACAAAATTATGACAAAATTATGCAACACAAGGACACCTGAACAAGGACCTGTGTGTAAGCTGCCCTGCCCGCCTTGTTGCTACTTGACTGGCTGGCTTAAAACACCCCTGTGCACTGAGTGCCACAAACAGTCTGTAACCAGGTTCCCATGACTGGGAATCCAGACAGAGCAGTTTTCCAGAATGCAGGTGCTTGTAAGAATGGGTGAAAATTTCAGGCACATGTTGAATCTGGCTGGTGGAGATGAGTGAGAATTCTATTCAAAAGTTCAAATTTTCCAGGATGCACAAAGCTCTTCATATTCAGGAGAGAAAGAACTTGAGATCTGAAAAACAGCTGGATGTGGGAGATGGAAGCTGTCAGAATCAAAGACCCCTGCTGTTGCCTAAGCCCCTTAGACATTACTGTAGCTAGGTATATGGCAACACGGCAGAGAGGGCCTGCAAGAGAACCCACCCACCGCCTCTCCCCTTCGCGGTGACAAATGCCATAAAGGGAGATCAGCTGACAGGCTTCCTACAGCAATTACTGGAGGCTGGGGGCAGTCCTGATTGGGCAGAGAGGTGCAATTCACTGTTCCCTCGGATCAGCCAGCTGAGGTGTCTCCTCAACCTGCTTCGGGATGTGTAGGCCCTGACCAAAGCAAAAACAGGGCAGATGTAAACCACTATGCATCAGCTGTTCCCAACCTTTTCTATGCCCCACACCCCAGAAAATGTTTGCTTAAAGTTTGCACCACCTACAAAAGTAATATAACATTTGGAGATGAAGAAGTCATATGTCTAAATAAAAATTGAGCAATTAGAAAAAACTGTAAACAGTAAAATCAATCCCAATTGTGGACATAAAATTTAATGACTTCTTTATTATGTCAAAACATGGAACTCTCTAGCTGAACTCTCTCTTTTGCCCTCACTGACAAAAGATAACTGACTGCAAATACAAACAAATAATAATACATAATTTTATTACTGAGATAATTGTTGGCCATAAATGTCATGATTCACCGATCTTGGCAGAACTGCATCACAGCCTTCCTCTTTGTTGCACCCCCTGAAATCCCAACTGGCATTCCTTGGGGGTGCAGACACCCCAGGTTGGGAGCCCCTGCCTTAGATGGACAAACTCTTAGCAAGCTCACTTTAGTAGACTTCTTGCAAATGCAAACTGAGATTACTTTGTATAATGAAGCTCATCCCCTACTATATTTGTTCAAGGAAGAACATCCTGTGCATCAGCAAAGCCTTGTTCTCTATTCAGCCCGCCCTGCCTCTAGCCAGAACTAGGTAGCAGGAATGGAAGCAGCAGTGGGCTAGACAACGACTGCTTTGGGCAACACAGTCCCTCACACTCCAGAATTCAGTATAGGTAGATGCTGATGCATGGTTTGTTTTTGAAATGTGGCTATTGTGTTGTCTGAACTCTGCCAATATATCCAAGCATGGCTCAATAACCACAAACAACCAATGAAGAGAACCATGTTGGTTTTTGGTTGTGAACTGTCAGCTGTTCACCATGGATTGTCCTCTCAAGCAACATGACCACCTGAGTTTCAGCACTGTTCAGTGAGGACTGGGTTATCATTTTGCCTGAACTCAGACAGGCTAAGCTGGTATAAGACAGGTTCCTATGTCCCTTTAGCCTTGCACCAAGAGCAAGGAGAGTTTATTAGACTTTTATGATCAGCTTTGGGCTTGATGTGCCAATAGTCTGACTATGAACTAGCTTGGTGCCACTGCGTTGTTATCTTTCTCAGTGTTTTAGCTGTCTGCACATGTAATCAATCAAGGCACAACCAGATATGTAGCTTTAGGCTACATATTTAAAGAACATCTGCTGTGGCCCTTAAGGCAGCTTCATATGTCCAAGTTACACTTATTACAATTAAAAATGATTTCCCCCATGCAATTAAGCTAGCATCGTCTTCAAAACAAGAGCAGTCCAAAATGGGAGCAGGGAAACACGCCCAGTGTGGCTTTCCGGTGATGATAATGATAACAATCTTTAGCAGTTGCAGATGGCATTCCATCTTCCAAGAGCTGGGAGAAACACTAATTAATGGCCAGAGAGCTAGTCAGCTTGCAAAGCTTAGCAAAGCTATTTCTGCAAGAGATTTTAAGCAGATTGCAACTTTGTGTTTTATGCATAATTAAGTTGGGAAAGCCTTCTTAAATGTAAATGATTAAGATGAGATTCCACTTGGCCAAGCAGTGAAATCCCTTATATTGCTGTGATTTCCACAAAACGTAGTGATATTTGATGGATCGTTCACTTATGGTATATTCCTCATAATATTTCATGGAAACAACAGGAAAGTGAGGAGAGTTGAGGCAAAAACTGACTCACAGTTATCATGTGATCCTGCTTATCAGGCAAGAAAGGAAAGAGTTCAGATCTCACCATTCATGAAAGGCGTTCCATTGGCCTCGCACTGGGCACAACGACAGCTGTCCGTTTCCTGCTGAAATTCAGCCAGGGCACGCCTCATATTTTGTTTCAGTGCAATTGCATTTGCAAAGGTGGTTGCAGTCACTAATTCATAGAGTGGTGCCACCTACAGTGGAGAATGAGAGAAAAGGCTATATCATGTTCTGTATAAAATCACATACATATTTCTGAATAGGAGAGACCAGGCCTAGGAGGCTGACTTATACTGGGCACATGCACGCAACATATCCCAGACTAGGGATCATTGCTGCATCATTTGGGTTTCTGTTGCTTCATGGATTGCTGTGTTGTTAGCCTCATTGTGTAAAGTGCTTCAAATGTTTCATAATCAAGTTCAGGATAAGATCGGCTTCTGTTAGTTCAACCCAGTAAAGTTCAGAGGTATCTCATTTAAAAAATAACAATAATAAAGATTTAAGATCATTTCCTTAAAAAGGCAAAACAAAATCCTAATCCCTATTCAACATGGGATTTATAATTGCAGTAGGGCAGGATTATCATTTCCAAATTCCGGAACTAATTTCAGGCTTAATATTTGAAAAGCATCCTTATTCAACTTTTCAGGGTCGTTGTTGAGACCAAAACTGATCAACTTGCAAAATTCCGGATGTTTTGGCCACATTTCCCATGGTTCATCACCATTGGCTAACTAGGGTTAATGGAATTTGTAGCTACTAAACATTGAGGGTAGGGAACAAATTATCTATCCTTGCTTCTAAACATTGGGGCTTGTACTCAGAGAAGCAGCAACAGAACGGAGTCAGGGGGAAATCAATTTCTTGTTCTTTACTGCCCCTTGAAGTCCCCTCAAAAGCCATTCCTGAGAGGTGAAGTCCATCCTGAATGGGGTGCGCATTCTGTTAAAAAGAATGGGGAAATCATCAAAAAAGTAAGTGGGTGGCCACTTCCGTGAACCAAGCTCCCCAGGAAAGAAATTCTAATTCTTGACAATTAAACCATTCCTGCTCAGCTCTCTGCATTACAGGTCCCACCATCAGTATCTTCTGGTCCCAAGGACAGTTTCTGTGGCTTCCACTGGCACTGCTCAGGATCAGGAAATTTAATGTATCATGTGCCCTTGCTTTCAATAGACCAGTAAAGAATTATTTTCTCTTCTTGATTCTCATCCCATCTTTACACCCAAATCCAATGTGAAAGCCATATCCTGAAATTTTAGCTGACGTTGTTGCTAAATAGTCTTGCAGTTAATACAACATTGTAATTGCAATTCCTTTACACAACCTTCATCTGGATGATTTCAGGGTTGTACTGAACAGCATCTCCCCACTCTTGCATCAGTTCTGCTGTTGGTAGGTCTTTGTTAGCAAGAGTTGTAATATGTTCACTCGCTCCTCCACGAACAAGAGCAATAAAATCCTCCACAAATTTCTTCTTTGATCTGCTGTCTGTAAGAGATTGACAAGACATCAGTTCAAATTTTGTGTGGTTTTACACATGCATGTTTACCATTTGATGTCTGTATCATCAAGCAGTGAATCACCTGAAGACATAACATCACAGAGAGAATTCCATCATTCTCTCAAGTAGCTCAACATGTTTCAGAAAGAAAGAAAGAAAAGAACAAAGGATGTCTCTTTTCATTCCCATTATCCAGAACTTGTGCCTCTGGTAAGGTGCACAATTGAGTCTGGTCTGCTGTGCATGAACATATTTCTTCTCCCTATCCCACTCCCACACATATATTGGATAAAATATAGAGCCAGAGATGTACATACTCCAACTGATTTCTTGTAAATGGCCGGACTGATTCCACTGAAAAAGTATTGTGTTTGTGAAAATAGTGGCAATATGAAAACTCTAGCTGTGTGAAGTAGGGTGTCTGAGATGACCCATTCATGCAGGGAAGTCAACATTTGATGTCCACTTATCTAATGATGCCCACACATGATGCCACCAGTGTGGATCAGCAGCAATTCTAATTGATGAATAACCAGATGATCAAGAGCAATGCTACTGCATTTCCTCCGGAAACATTTAGAAGAGATCACACAGAAAGGCAAATTGGAAGAGCAAAAGGAGGAAGACTACTCTTTTGATCATACGGGTTTTAGGAGATGCTTCGCAAAGAGAGATTCCTTCAGGAGGAGACAGGAACTCTCTGTTTATAATATTCAGTATGGAAATATGCCTAGAAATACCCAAGTCTGCCCATTGCCTACTACTGTTCCTTGAGCAGAACTGGAAAACAGTTGTCTCGTAGCATATTTTCCTCTATTTACAGTCCCTAGTTTCCCTATTTCTTAGGAACGGGTTTTCCCTCCATAGTTGTTGGTATTAATAATACTAACATTACTAGTACACACATACTTGCCAGGATGTAACTCCCAGTGATCTGAGTGAATATGGGTAGGACTGCACTGTGTGATGTTAAAGAAAGTGATGGAGACAAAAAGGATGAAGCTTTTAGTGTGGAATTTTATGTGTCTACTCAGAAATCAAGCCAATTATATTAACTGAGGCTTATTTCAAGTAACTGTGTATTTACTTTTAGTTCTTCCAAGCATTGTTCACTGTCATATAATAATGTCAAAGATTGGTCATACCATTTTAAACTGATTTATTTAGTGTGTTGGTAATCTCTTTAACTTTTTTCCAATTCTTCTTTTATAATTTTCAGAAAGATAGAAAAAATCGTATTTCCTTCATCTATTTTCTCCTGTCATAACAAATATTTTTAATTGCAGTAGTTCACTGGTTTTTTTCGCTGGAAATTAGATTGGTACATTTCAAATCTGTGCTTCATTTTGCAAAACTATAATCTTTACAATTAGTATTTTATCAATAATTACATTTCCTAAATCATCTTTAGTAAAAACCTTTTCTTTTTTCAAAGATGTGTATCAAGAACATTGATAAAGCTAAGCGCCAAAGCATTTGTCACGTTACTTGATCATTGTATGCTTACCTCCAATTTCTTTTAAAATGGCTCCACAACCTCCAACTGTTATACCAACTGACAGACGGACTTCATAAATAGTTGCACCAACTTTAACCCCTTTCTGTGTACAAGACTGAACATCACTAAGAGAGTAACCTTGAAGAAGGAAGAGGAATGTTTACTAAAGGAAACATAGAGTTGAATGCAAAGTATTTATAAAATGAAGCATGCGATTTCTTCTCATAATTCAGCCCTACTTGCAAGTGTGTATTCTTGTACACATATCCTGCCCAGTGTCTGACTGTCTGAGCTATTTGCAGGTGACTGCAGATGAGACTGAAAACTGATATTTAGGTTTCTGTTGAAAACTCATCAGAATATCTAGGCTAATGTGCTGATTCTCTAGTATGCTGATTCTGGTAGCTTTTCTTTGTTGCTCTTCCTATCTTTGTTTTTTAATTGATGTTTCCATGCATTTTCTATATGGACCTGCAATTAGATAACAACAGTAAACACGAATATTTTTTTTTCACCAACAGCATCATATTAGGAAAAATAAAAGCATTTATCCAATGGAAGCATCTCCCGTCACTGCCCCCCCCCCCCCCCCATGCCTAGTTGCCACTCAGGAGGAATTTACAAAAGGACTCAGTACCCAGGAGAGTTAGCCCTTCTTTCTCCTGCTGTTATTTCCCTGAAAATGCCTCCTATTTGGCAATTAGGCTTGGAATATAAGTTCTATTTCATGTGATACCCAACTCCCACAATTTCACCACAACCCTAGTTCCTTCAGCTGAAGAAAGGGATTCACAGATCCATTATGAACCCCTTTCAACCAATCCCAGCAGTTTTATACTCCTTGTGTTGACTTGTCTGGTCAATTTTCTTGTATGTTTCAGCTATAAAAGAACCAGCAAAGTGGAACATACATAGACACTGACAAGATGAGAATGCATATAGTCTAATTTACACACTTTTAAGGGGGTTCCAATTGCCAAATTGTCAACTGAAAAGCATAGGAAAAGTTGAAGAAGTGACAAAATAAGATGATTGTGATGTAATTCTCTTTATTTAAATGTTGATCTCACACTTCTGAGTATCCCCCATGAGGTTAATATCCTCCAATGCCGAGCTAGATCAGAAAGTGTAGATACTGACTCCGCTCTTTTTGTGTCTCCTGTTCTGACCAGTAACTGCTGTGGTTATTCTAGCTTTGAAAACCAGAGCCTTATAAGGTGACTCTCTGGTCTGCATGTTGGGATGTAAAAACCACAGGTGGCACTCTTTTTTCTCTGTCTGCCCTTTGAAACAGTTATTTTTTTAAAGAAAATGGTCAGAAATATTTGCAAACTAGTACAACTGTAAGTAAAAGCTTAGAAGTATGTTTTCCATAAAAAATGAGCACAGTTTCAGCTGGAAAAGTCTTGCTCTGAAATTAAAAAAAATCAACTTTCTCTGAAGCTACTTTCATTATTTCTAAAGAACTTTAAAAGGAAAATATAGTACAACAATTGCAAAAAGTTACTGTATTTATTAAACATAGCTGTTCTGGTATACTTTCAAAACTATGCAGTAGATGACTGGATATGATTCTATAAGTGAGTTTGCATGACACAACACGCCCTTGTGAGTTGTTGTCATCTAAACCCAGACCTCTTACTGCAGGGAGGTTTGGTTTTTGGCAACAGAATGAAGATGAAGCCATGGCAAGTCAAAGAGGGCTGAACATGCACGGTGATCACAGAATGATTTTCTGTTGGAAGCGGGGAAATGCAAAACCAAGAAGTAAGAATAGGATGGAGTATCCAAAAAGACATAGCTAATGGGTTGGGATGCTCAATAGGAACACTCCATGCTGCAGCATTTTCTATCACATCCTACTAGGACAGGAACAAACAAGCAATTACCACATGGCAGCTCATTTCTCTTTAGGGCGTTAAGACAATACTATTCTGGTTCAACATCTAAAAGTACATATAGACTGCGGTGAAAAGAAGCTGAAATGCCATGTCCTTTTGCTATGGAATAAATGAGAACACGTTTTGACTGAGATCAAAGTTTTCCAGGTTTTCCTCACCTCAGCAGTTGCTCCTACAGCCCCTGAGAAGTCCCCACATAGACTGATTAACCTCACAAGATGTGGTTCGTCTGCAGCCAGCTCTGCTCACATACCTGCTTTCTGCAGCTCTTCACTATTCAGAACTAAAGTATATTCATAGGTGCCACCAAGGATTGCTTCCGTGACATAATGTGTTCCATAATCCCTGTAGAGATCTCGATATTCCCCATAGCTGTATTCAATAGGCAAGTGGAGGATTCTCTGGAAGAACTCATTGTGAAGCATCAACTCTCGACTCTTCAGTTTATACTGGGCAACTTGCAGCTCTGTGTGTGCATGGATAAATTTGCTAGACTGCATTAAAACAAATGCATCAAATGAGAGCCAGAATCTTAGCCAAGTGCAATCTTTGCACTTTAGGATTGCATATTCCATACATGTGCATCTATTGGTTTGTCTGTCCGGAAATACATTTATTTATTTGTTTCATTTCTATACCACTCCATAGTCAAAGCTCTCTGGCTGGTTTACAACAGTAATGCATAACTAATAGAATATCAATAGTTTCTGGCTGTTACTACACACACACACACACACACACACACACACACACACACACAGAGAGAGAGAGAGAGAGAGAGAGAGAGAGAGAGAGAGAGAGAGAATACTGCCCTTTAATTTACAGAATTCACCAGAAGACCTGCCATAAGATTAATTTTTGAATCCAACACAATTATAAAATAAATGTCTAGTGTACAGAACCATACTCAGGATTAATATAGAGCACAGAATGCCTTTACCACTGTTTGGTATACAATGGAAATCAGAAGTATGGTTAGAATTGGGGGAAAAACAACACCAACGTTACTGTGTTTAGCTATGAAAACAGTTTCTAAAACAACAAAACAAAATTTATTCTACTCTTTTTTAAAGGCACTTGGAAAATGTTTCAAAAAATCTGACCACTTTTATACATAAATAAGCTTAAAACAGAGATGATTTCCAAAGTCAATGGAAATTAAACATACAGGACAACCTCATTTTACCTTGTATTTCAAACAAAACTTTAAAAGGAACAATATACTATACACATTAAACATTAGATGTAATACTTATTACACATTACATTTGCTCCAAGATATTCAGACACTTAGCTCAGCTTATATGACTGAACTGAAAATAGTTACATGGTTTCACACTGAAATTAAACTTTAGATTTGACTGTGGAATTTGAAAAGCACTATTCATTTCAGCTCTGGAAAAAAGAGCTTTGTAGTTCTAAGAGCTAAAAACTTTAATACAAAAATCTATCCCCAGTTTTCAGTATTAAGTTGACTGTGCTTTGCATCAGACTGAATTCTTTATTTTTATGGATTGGTATAACCTAATACAATCCATTCTGCAAGTATTTCATGCAATATACACTGTTCGCCTGAATAAAGAATTCAGCGGATACTTCAACTTTCTCAAGGTGAAATGGTTTGTTGCAGTCTATAATTAAACTATGGAAGGCCTGCAAGCCATTTTCATTATATATTAATGTCATGACTGCCCTGCAGTTGAATAGCTTGGTGTCTTTGCTTCTGTTGCCATATTCTGAACTGACAGCACCTGTCTTATTTCACCAGTCTAACATTAGCATGGCCTTTTATGTTTATACTGACATCCCCCTGGAAATTCCAAGGACCGGGAAAGCAGCCTTCTAAGAGACTGCTCTTGGAAATGCAGATGCTTAGGCAGCAATGGATGGTGAGATGTGGGCCCTTTCCCTCACAGTCCTGGCACACTGTCTGAAGGACGTCCTTACATACACCTGCAAATTTGTACAGCTAATTCCTCTAGTTCTTTTTGCATCCATCCTAGCTCTTTCTCTATACATGCAAAACCATAGCCTGATGCATCTGTTAAAGAGCTGAATGTAGGAACACACTGATGTGTTCACACCCCAACTGCTGTGGGTGGGCCAGGTACTTGCTGTCTGCTGATTTTCCAAGTGGGTAGTCATTGGATTCTGGAGAGGAGGAGATGGCCACTGCAGGGAGAGAAGCTTTTGAAGCTCCTTCAAGGTGACTGCAGTTTCCCAGGCCAATCATGAGAGCAAGCATGTTTTGAAAGAGACAGGAACGGGTTTCAGAAGAGGAGGGAGAGCATGTGCAGGGTCCATTACTTGGAGAGGCACCAGGAGAGGCAAGCTACCCATCTGGAAGGCTTGCAGAGAACTTGCTGGCTGGTTCTCCACTAATGAGAACTACCCTAAGGGGGGAGTCACAATGTTATTGAAAGGGAGGCACTAGAAGAAGTTTTTACTTTGGACTCAGCTCTTCAACTGAGCAGAAGCTTATCTTTTTAGTGCGACAGAAGGCTATTTAGGGTCGCACGGTCTTGTTAGCTATTTGGTTTCAATAAAGATCCGCACTGTAAAAGATTGTTTTGCATTTTGGAGCCTGAAGGAAAGGAGAGAAGAGTCTAGGTCATGACGTATGTTGACAGGAAGGTCTCCCATTCTTTTGTCACTGCTGTGTGGAGTTTGTGCCCAGTTTTGGTCACTTCCACTCAGCATCCCTATACTCCATCTCAGACCCATTCAGCAGGGTACTTGACTTTCCAGAGCTGTCAGTCAACACAGAACATAGGAGGAGATAGGAAAGACACCTTCTAAAGATTTCCTCCAAGTTTCAGCTCTCAGGGTTCCAAAGGTAGTTCAGAATGACCAGGAAAAGGACTAGAAATTAAAATACCACTATCAGCATGCTGTTACACAAATTATGGCAGCCATATTTGGAATATTGTATACAGTTCTAGTTTCCTCATCTTGAAAAGGACATAATTGCATTGGAAACAGTACTAAAAAGGCTACCAGCATAAGGAAGGGGTTGGAGGAACTTCCAAATGAGGCTAAAGACTTTCAGTCTGCAGGAGGGGAGATGACAGGATAGACTAATACAGACCAGAGAAGAACTATGAGTTCAGTTGAGAAGTACTGTCCTGGTTCGAACCATTTAAATTAAATTTCTATTTGGTACAAGTGATTATAAGTCTTTGTGATAACAATATTCAGGGATGATGAATCTGTTTGGCAGCTGGATCAGAAGAGAAACATGTACTTTCAACTCAGCACAAACTTACACAGTTCACTGCTATAGATGTGGCAATGGCTTTACAAAGAGGGCAACTGATGATATACCCCTCTGTACTTATCAGTTATGATAGCTGACTGGATTTGTGAAATCTAGATATGCAGTACTTCAGATATCAGAAACATGAGGCAGAGTTGTTCCCTATATGCTTTGCTTGGAATTTTCCTGCCTGCATCCGGTTGACCAGTTGGAAATAGAATTTTGGACTAGATGCATATTTGGTCAGAAAAGCTGTTTTTTCATGAAATGTAGCCTACAGGCCACATGTTGTGGCCCACAAGTAGTAATGGATTAATTTCAGCTTGGCCCTATTTTCTAACTGTAAATTCAGTTCATCCTGAAGCTTGATTTTTTTAAATGCCCCTCCAAAAAAAAAAAAAAAAAAAGCACAAAACTTTGACAACATTTGGATGTGTGTTTTTCCTAATGCAAGTATCATACATGATTTTGCCTAATTTACAACTTTTGTATGCAGTTTTCCTAACACAACATGTTTGTGAATATTATTTTCACCAATACATACATTTAAGTCTGTACTTTCCGTTAACTTTCACAGTTTTGTGTGCATTTTTTAATTGGGGGACTTGATAAAATCCAGAGAAATACCATTTTCAAAGGATAATTGGACTGAGAATTGCTCTGAAGGTGTGAGCTATGTAGGTACACATTACCATGCAAACCAATCTAATTCATCCCTCAGTCCTAGCCAGGAGGGGCACACTGCACCTTTTCCTTTTGTGGCTAGTTTGGCAGAAATGGGGGGTAAGAGATGGTCCCAGTTCATGGCTATATTCAGCTTGGTGGATCACAGAATAGGTCTACCCTAGCAAGAGTGTGTCTTGTGTAAAGGCACTGCAAGTAAGGACTGCCTCATTTGGAGTCAGACCCTCAATACTGCTTACTCACCGACTGTGGTGGCTCTCCAGGGTGACAGACAGAAGTCATTTTGTGTCTCACCAAGAGATGACAGCGACTGAACCTGAGACCTTTTGTCTGCAAAGCATATCCTCTACCACCGCATTATGTCCCTCCCCATATAGCATGGCACACACATCCCTAGATACTTGAATCAAGTTCCTTCATCCTCATGCAGCACCTTTTCAAGACCTTAGGATGACATGAATGCACACTTAGTTTTCCGTGTAGAGATCGGACACTGTTTGCCTGTAATAGGATGAACTTTTGAGCAAAGGCATTTGCCCATCTTAGTTTTGAAAAAAAAATGACAGTTTTCTGCAAATACATACTACAGTTTGAGGATGATAGATGTAAGAGTTTTTGCACAAGTTTTCTCCTTAAAATATGCCTAAAATTAAGCAGAAACATGTTTACCGTTGAAGAAAATTGTTTTGTCCTCCGGACGAACTTCTTGTACCTCTGGTCATTCTGATTATAATTAAATTCAAATAGACTTGGTATTGATATTCCAATGCTGAAGCTCTTTTGTTTCATTTTTGCACTGGAGACATTTTCCTCAAAACTTGAATAAGACTGGTATTCAGTCAATTCAAATTCGTATTTGCCCCTGGTCTAAACAAAATGGAAGAATAAGCAACATGCTAGTTTCTGTGTATTACAATTTCATGTCTGCTGTTTAGGAGGGAACAGGGATTGGGTCTGAAGGTGTAATTGGCTAAATACTCATCACCACCACCACCATCATCATTGTTGGGAAATGCATGAAAGACAAACAAACAATTTGAAAACATACATTAAAAAAGAACACAGCATAATTAAAATTAGACATGGATGAAATCTGCTGAAAATCTAGTTCCTGTTGAATTTTGATGGATTCTTGCAGCTGATTTATTCAAGATTATACATTATTTGCTTAAGGTAAAGTTCTCTGGTTTATGTGCAGGTGGGTTTCACTTTAAAATGTACTGTATTATGGTTTGTGAAGGTTTATTTCACATAAATGGTTGTGGTCAAGCTAGCATGCTCCAGTGAAGATGCAAAAAAAAAAAAATACTTGGTTCAGTGCAAAAAAATATTTTTTTTAATAACACAGTTATTTCAGAAACAGTTCCATTCATATAAAATTGAACGCTTAATGGATTGGTTGAAAAAAATTATCTATGAAGGAACCCATACTAGATAATGGGTTGGATCCAGACCTGTGTTCAACAGAGTTTTGTTCACTCTGGAGGAAGGGGTCAGGGCAGCCATTTTGGCTATTTGCTGCTTCCCACTGCAGTTCTTGCCTGGCGTAGCTTACTCCCAGGTAAGAGCAAGGGGTGGGGCTAGGGGTTGGGGGGATGCTCCAAGTACAGAGCACTTCCACTGACCCCATGTCCCCTTCCCTACTTCTGCTTGGAGAAAGGTGGTCAGGCAGGAGTGGTAAGGGTGGGTCATGGGTTCAGCTAGGATGCCTGTTCACAGCTGACTCCAGACCCCCCTCTTACCTTTTCCTACTTAGCAGGAGCCAGCTGGGCAGGCCTGAGAAGGGCCGCAGCATGGAACAGATTCAGAGGTCTCTTCTGGAGCAGGAAGCAGTGGTGCCCCCTTGGCACCCTATTGGCACCTCATTTTCTGCTGAGTCTTATTCCTTCCTGTGATGTCCCCTGGGAAAGGGTTGGGTTGGGCTTGCGGGGAGGGCAGCAACCACAACAAGCCTGAACCAACTCCTTGTGGTGGCGTGGCACTTAACTGCAACCCACCTTAGTGATTTGCCACTATGCCATTCTGTGCAAGCCCACCCAGAGTCTATGAACACGCCTTCTGCGTTGTTTCATATACAGAGAAGCTAAGAATATGCAAGCATTTTGAAATCCATTTAAAACAGGTAAAGCATTAAATAAAATTGTCTGGCTGAACAACCTTTTCACCTTAATAAATGAGGTGATGTATCAGCCTCAATGCAGTGAATTTTAACTGCACAAACAGTTGAGACGTACCTCTGCCAAATAGCTCTCTACATTGTACGGCTTTCGAAAACCAGTGTCTGCAATATACTGTGGTGAACATGCTCCAGCATAGTATTTATGGTCAAGAACCAATCCTTCCAGACTGTTGGTGAAAATGTTTAATCTGGGAAGAAAGATCAAGTTTACACAGGAGTTATCAGTTCTACAAAAAGGAAATTATACCTTTCCTTCCTCCCCACCCACCTTTTCCCCCTTTTTGTTCTTTGTGACTATAAATTTTTACTCCTGCAGTCAGTGTATTCCATCTTCTGCTCAGCTAAGAAAACACTGCCTGGGCTCTAAATAAATAATAGATTAGCCAACTATTCTTTGGTGCAATAGATATCAAAAAGTTGTGAAACTGAGTATTTTTTAAAAAATCAAAATAGTGTCTGCAATTTCTTTCCATTGCCCTGGACTGATACAGAGAATGAAAAAGCTTCTCTGTTGTCACCTTATACTTGGAAGCACCTGAGCAACTGGGTGCAGATGTGTGGCCCCAGCTGCAGCTCTGTGAGAAGCAGGTGCCCGGAGACCTGACTGGGTTTCCCAATCAAAGGATCTGAGTCAAGTGTTTGCGCTCCCTCCCAGTTTGCTCAGGCTCACGGGGGCAACAACACTTTGTGGCCAAAGGGGAATAAGTCTTGCAAACCTGCTGTTAGGCTCATTCAAATCAGCAGGCTAAACTGGCTTCAGAGGAAGCACTTAACTATGCTGAAACTTTGCATTAAAGACATAATGAGTAGCTATGCCTGGGTTTTTTTTCCTGCTTTCATTTAGAGTATGTGTGGTAGAGTCCAAATCTGGATTGGATCTCTATTGTGTGGGAAGGAGTAGGGGTGTCAAACCCACTGTGGTCTCATTCTAGTTTGGGGGGCCCTCTTGCAATTTATCTCCTTCATGGATCACTGCCTTGTTGTGGCGAAGGGGTTTGCGTAGCTCAGTGAAGCTATGAGCTATGCCTGGCAGGGCCACCCAAGATGGACAGGTCATAGCAGAGAGCTCTGACAAAACGTGACCAACTGGAGAAGGAAATGGCAACCCACTCCACTATCTTTGCCATGAAAACCCCCTGGACAGTACCAAAAGGCAAAATGATATGACGCCGGAAGATGAGCCCCTCAGGTCGGAAGGTGTCCAATATGCTACTGGGGAAGAGCGGAGGGCTAGTACTAGTAGCGCCAGAAAGAATGAAGCGACTGGGTCAAAGCCGAAAGGACACTCAGTTGCTGATGTATCTGGTGGTGAAAGGAGAGTCCGATGCTGCAAAAATCTATACTCCATAGGAACCTGGAATGTAAGATCCATGAATCAGGGTAAGCTGGATGTGGTCAAACATGAGATCACAAGACTGAACATCAACATCTTAGGAATCAGTGAACTAAAATGGACAGGAATGGATGAATTTAATTCAGATGACCATCTGAATTACTACTACTTGCCCCATACTACTGCGGGCAAGAATCCCTCAGAAGAAATGGAGTAGCCTTCATAGTCAATAAAAGAGTAGGAAAAGCAGTACTGGGATACAATCTCCAAAATGACAGAATGATCTCAGTTCGAATCCAAGGCAAACCATTCAACATCACAATAGTCCAAGTCTATGCCCCAACCACTGGTGCTGAACAGGCTGAAGTTGACCAGTTCTATGAAGGCCTACAACACCTTCTAGAATTAACTCCAAAAAATGATGTCCTTATCATCATGGGGGATTGGAATGCTAAAGTAGGAAGCCAAAAGATAAACAGATTAACAGGCAAGTTTGGTCTTGGAGTACAAAATGAAGCAGGGCACAGGCTGGTAGAATTTTGTCAAGAGAATACGATGATCATAGCAAACACTCTTTTCCAACAACCCAAGAGATGACTGTACACAAGGATATCACCAGATGGTCAACACAGAAATCAGATTGACTGTGCTCTGCAGCCAAAGCTGGAGAAGCTCTATACAGTCAGTAAAAACTAGACCAGGAGCTGACTGTGGCTCAGATCATGAGCTTCTCATTGCAAAATTTAGGCTTAAAGTGAAGAAAGTAGGGAAAAGCACTAGGCCATTCAGGTATGACCTAAATCATATCCTCAATGAATATACAGTAGAGGTGACAAATAGATTTAAGGAATTAGATCTGATGAACAGAGTGCCAGAAGAATTATGGATGGAGGTTCGCAACATTGTACAAGAGGCAGCAACTTAAACCATCCCAAAGAAAAAGAGATGCAAGAAAGCAAAATGGCTGTCTGAGGAAGCTTTACAAATAGCAGAGGAAAGAAGGGAAGCGAAAGGTAAGGAAGAAAGAGAAAGATACACCCAACTGAATGCAGAATTCCAGAGAACAGCTAGAAGAGATAAAAATGCCTTCTTAAATGAACAGTGCAAAGAAATAGAAGAAAATTGGAGATATGAAGGGAATCTTTCATGCAAAGACAGGCATGATAAAGGACCAAAATGGCAGGGACCCATCAGAGGCAGAAGAGATTAAGAAGAGGTGGCAAGATTACACATAAGAACTATACAAGAAAGAGCTTAACGTCCCTGATAACCACGATGGGGTGGTCACTGACCTTGAGCCAGACATCCTGGAATGTGAACTTACATGGGCCTTAGGAATTCTGAGCAACAACAAAGTCAGTGGAGGTTACAGTATTCCAGTTGAGCTATTCAAAATCCTAAAAGGTGATGCAGTAAATGTGCTACACTCAATATGCCAGCAAATTTGGAAAACTCAGCAGTGGCCACCAGATTGGAAAAGGTCAGTTTACATTCTGATCCCAAAGAAGGGCAATGCCAAAGAATGTTCAAACTACCACACCATTGCACTCATTTCACATGCTAGCAAAATTATGCTCAAAATCCTACAAGCTAAGTTCCAGCAGTATGTGGACCGAGAAGTACCAGAAGTACAGGCAGGTTTTCAAAGGAGAGGAACTAGAGATCAAATTGCCGACATACGCTGGATCATGGAGAAAGCTAGGGAGTTCCAGAAACACATCTACTTCTGCTTCATCGAGTATGCTAAAGCCTTTGATTGTGTGGATCACAATAAATTGTGACAAGTTCTTAAAGAGATGGGAGTACCAGACCATCTTATCTGTCTCTTGAGAAACCTATATGCAGGTCAAGAAGCAACAGTGAGAACTGGACACGGAACCACTGATTGGTTCAACATTGAGAAAAGGGTTCGGCAAGGCTGTATACTGTCGCCCTGCCTATTTAACTTATATGCAGAGCACATCATGAGCAAGGCGGGGCTAGATGAATCACCAGTTGGAATTAAGATTGCTGGGAGAAATATCAACAACCTCAGATATGCAGATGATAGCACTCTCATGGCAGAAAGTGAAGAGGAACTAAAGAGCCTCTTGATGCGGGTGAAGGAGGAGAGCACAAAAGTTCGCTTGAAACTCAACATTAGGAAAACTAAGATCATGGCATCCGGTCCTCTCACTTCCTGGCAAATAGATGGGGAAGAAATGGAGGCAGTGACAGATTTTATTTTCCTGGGCTCCAAGATCACCGCAGATGGGAACTGCAGCCAAGAAATTAAAAGACGCTTGCTCCTGGGCAGGAAAGCTATGGCAAATCCAGACAGCACACTGAAAAGCAGCGACATCACCCTGCCAACAAAAGTGCATATAGTCAAGGCAATGGTTTTCCAGTTGCAATGTATGGCTGTGAAAGCTGGACCATAAGGAAGGCTGAGCGCCAAAGGATTGAGGCTTTTGAATTGTGGTGCTGGCGAGGACTCCTGCGAGTCCCTTGGACTGCAAGATGATCAAACCTGTCAGTCCTAGAGGAGATCAACCCTGACTGCTCTTTTGAAGGCCAGATACTGAAGATGAAACTCAAATACTTTGACCACCTAATGAGAAAGAAGGACTCCCTGGAGAAGAGCCTAATGCTGGGAACAATAGATAGCAAAAGAAGAAGGGGACGGCAGAGCATGAGGTGGCTAGATGGAGTCACTGAAGCAGTTAGTGTGAGCCTCGATGGAGTCTGGGAGATGGTGGAGGACAGGAAGGCCTGGAGGAATGTTGTCCATGGGGTCGCGATGGGTCGGACACGACTTCACGACTAACAACAACTTGCAATTTATAAAGTCAAATAGATATCTCTTGCAGTATCCTTAAATTAATGTCTCCTTTGGCCCTGAAAATCAGCCTGGATAAAATTGTGTTCCGGCAAGTGATCTGATTCGGCCATGGGGACACACGCCATTGTTACAGCCCGTGTGGATTACTGCAAGGTGCTCTACATGGGGCTGCCTCTGCAGGGTGCTTGGAAGCCTCAGCCGGTTCAGAGAGCAGCTGCCGGACTGTCGACTGAGGCCGGCTGCAGGGACCACTGGACTCCCCCGTTGCGCTGGCTCTTTTATGGGCAGCATTCAAAGTGCTGGTGTTGGCCTGTAACACCCTGTACAGCTTGGGTCCAGTCTGTCTGAAAAACCATGTACTCTTGTCTGAACCTGCCCAGGCTCTCAGATCTTCTGGGGGGGGGGTCTCTTCGTTCCCCCCCCCCCAAAAGGCATGGTTGGTTGGAACATGGGGAGGGCCTGCTCTGTGGCTGCCCCGGCTCTGAATTCTCTTCCTAGAGAGGCTAAATTGTTGCTTTCTCTGCTGGGTTTCCAAAAACAGGTAAAACCTTTTTGTTCCAGCAGGCGTGCAGGACTGGCCTGTGAGTGTGTGCTAGATTAGTGTTACTGTTTATATTTTTTAGGTGTTTTTCTGGAGGGGGGATCTGGGTAGTTTTTTAATGTTAATATTTAATCACTTTAAACTTTTGTATATTTTTATGTTTTAATTGCATGAATTCTAATATGGTAAGCCACCTAGAATCCTTGTCACTGGAAATATAAATATCAGGTGGGTTATAAATCGATAAATAAGTGTATTTAATTTCTCCCCACCACCCCAGCCTGGCTTTTGTCCTTGACATGATCAAGCAACAGCTGATAATTGATTTTGATAATTTTTTCACTGGAATTTTAATAAATGTTAGAGAAATTACAAAGCCTCAGTGTTAGAGCAGAGGGGTCCATTAAACTTAGAACAGTAAACAACTACATTTTCATATATGAAGGATGATCCTGTAATTGATCAGCACTATTTTTTTAATTCTAACTTTCCAGTGTTACAGAGTTAATGACAGCATATAAAAGCCATGACAACTTCAAAGAACATTTTCCCTCCCCCTCAAAGATTACTGGGAGAACAAAATAGCTTGTGATGATTATAGCAAGAAGAGTAGACTACATTTCCACATGCTGCACATGTGTAGAACATTTTATTGACCCGTCCATCACCCAAAGCTTATTTACTTGAAACTGAATTATATCCAGTCAGTGATTATTCTCAGTGTTCCCTGTGGGCTGTACAGAAAAGTAAGTTGGTCTCATCCCGTACATGTGAGCTTATACATGAAGATTAGAGAAGACTAGAAATGTATTAAAGCTGGCAGTCTTGATTCTCTTTTATGTTAAAACAATCCACTATAATATAGAAAGGTATTGGTAGAAAGTCCTGAATATCATCTCTTCCTATGAGTGTTGCCCCTTCCAGACTTGTCAAACTGTTAATCAATTGCTTTTCAGGGAAAGTCAAAACTGGAAATGGACAGTTCTGTCATTTTTGATTTCTCCCCGTTTCTTATTTTGCTATTTTTTACTGCATCCCAAATTTTGAGCATTTTCCAGTATTAGGTACAATTATGCCAAACTTGGAGCACATTTTTCCTGACGCTGGCATTTTGCAGGCAATTTTGCCTAACATACATTTCTTGAAAGTCACACTGGAATCAGCCTTTGCGGTCAGTGTTGGAGGTTTAGTGACACATATGACCAGAGTGTGTCAACATGTAACACTGGTGTGTCAATGCAAAGGGACAGGAAAAGAAGAACTATATGTCTGCCCTGCCCGGGCCTCCTTGAACTAGTTATCTAGTTGGACCATTCCTGGACTGAGATCAGAATGGGTGAAGCAATGTTTGCTAACCGTAGGAAATGCTTGCCTAAGAGCCTTCCCCATTCCAGAGATGCAGTTGGCTGTATAAAGATGGCAATACAGATCAAGCACAGATCAGTGTGCGCATTCAGGCAGGCAGCTTGTGTTGGAAAATCCTGGGGGAGTAGTTGGTAAGCGTCTGGAGTTTTCATGAATGTGAAAGGGGGACTGCAAGGACCTGCTGCTTGGGGATTGTCCCCTACTTGGGATAGGGAAATAACCCACTGCTTCAGGATTGAGTCAAACTTTAATGGATGGTAGCCAGGAGGGCATCTCCCAAAATTTCAGTGTGTGGCAAAGGGGCAGGAATACCCTGGAGCCATTCAAGCTCACTTTTAAGTGTTTATCACTGTTGCAGAGCTTGTGTGATGCTAATAAGAGTAACAAGGAGGCTCCCCCATAATGCGACCCCATTGTCTGCTGTCTTTTCATTTCTGGGGATGGTCACAAACTGCAGGGCGACTTACCCGGTAGCCAGGTTCTGTATTGCCCAATATTGTTCTAGGTCCCGAGTGCACTTCCTATATATTTTCTTACAATTCCTTTCATCCGATCGATCTCCACAATCATCATCTCCATTACAAAGCAGCCTCCGATGAATGCACCTTCCTACAACGCAGAAATGGAAGGACATTAATGATTTGTTAATCTGATATTACCATTTAGGTTAGTAAGTGCAATATTATATCTCTGTCTCTCCTTAAAACTTGCAGACTTAGTACAAATTGGTTTAATGATTCCTTAGAAAGAATCTACAGAGATTAACATAGTTTTGGTAATTTTAATCACATTCAGGATTTACAAGTCACAAGTCAATTAGAAGCAAAGTAAGAGAGCAATGGCTATGGTGGAGTATAAACATTGCTTAATTAAAATATATTGCATTTCTTAGGTGAGACTAGCAGGAAATTGTCCACAGAAAAATAAATTGAGAAATGTTGTGTTGTTGTGAATACAATATGGAGCAAGCATATTATCTAACTGTGCAGATGGAATCTAGATGTCTCCTCTTAATGTGGAAGATCCAAATGTTTATTTTAAATAACAATCCAGAAATATGCTCATGAGAACATCTGAAGAGCTGTGACCAATCGGAGCAGAGCCCCTCAGGTCCAGCACCTCATTCCCTCAACGAGCCAGAGGTTAATGGAAGCACGCGGGCAGGAAATGAGTGTAACATTCCCCAGCAATTCGTTCACATAGACAAGCTGCCTCAGATCCTGGAGGTAAATTGCAACTATCTTGATTAGTAGTCACTGATGGAATTATCTTGCACGAGTTTGCACAATTCCCTTTTAAAAAAACATGTAAGTTGGTAGCCATCACTATGTTATATTAATTGGTTCTAATATTTAGCTTTGTGCTGTGTGAACAAATAGCCACTTGCCCCTTTATATCCCACATTTCTTCCATGGAACCCAGGCATACCTGATCCTCCTCCGCTTCTTTTTATGCTCCTAACAACCCTGTGAGCTGGGGCTAAGCAGAGTAAGGACATAAGAAGAGCCATGACGGATTGGCCCACATCTAGTCCAGCATTCTGTTCATACAGTGGGCAGACTGCGGCCTACATGCAACCCATTGTAGTGAAGGGGCCCATCTCTCACATGTCTGCTCAGATAGCATCATCTGATTCTGAGGAGAAGGCGGGCGGCAGAGATGAACAGAGGACTTGGCAGTTGCAAGGCTGCCGAGTGAAGACTCTTAGGTATAGTGTGAGAACCAGCCCACCTTGGAAAATAAAGGAACATTTCAGAGCTGGAGAGGGAGAGTGACCCTGTAAGGAGGCAACAGGTGAGGTGAGTAGACAAGTTTCCAAGTGTCTGGTGCTCCTGCCATCTCTCCCTCAAGCAGCAGGAGCCACCCTGAGGATGGGATCAGAATCTTTTCTGAAAGGGAGGATAGGAGAGGATGTTTCAGTTTGGATTCAATTCTTCACATGGGCAGATGTTTCTCATACACCTCAGAGAGCACCAGCTGAATTATTTATTTATTTATTTATTTATTTATTTAGAGAACTTCTATGCCTCCCCATTTGCCGAAGCCTCGGGGCGGCTCACAATCATAAATAAATAAACACAATATAAATTTATCCCGTTTTGCAACCTGTAAAGGACCGTGCATCTAAGATTTCATCTAAGTCTTCTGGGAAAGCAAAAGGAGGAGAGGGCAGAAAGCAGAAATTCTGCTCATAACAACCATAAGCAGAATTAGTGTCACAACAACTTCCCTCTCGTGCTGTCCTGCAACTGTTGCATATAGGCATTCTGTTTCTGATATTGGAAGCAGCATAAAACCATCAGGACCAGTAGCCATTGATAGCTTTATCCTCCAATCAATTCCCTGTTGAAGTCACCCATAATCACCCTTCATGGAAACGATTTCCATAGTTGAACTATGAACTGCAATGGAGAAGCACTTCCTGTTTCTGTCCTGAATCTCCACCAGTCCTCTCCAGGGTCTACTATTACGAGGGAGGGGAAAATGCCTCCCTCTTTACTTTCTCCATTTATTGCATACTTCTACTGTATCTCCCCTTGCTCACCTTTCCCCTAGGCTGAATAATCCTAGATGCTATAACTAGGACTGGGATGATCCTTTTTGGAATACATCCCTCCAGCATTGGTGGATGTCTTCTCGTGATTGCCTAGTCTTGAACAATGAACTGAGCCAAAAGCAACACCATGGACTACCAGCTGCGCAACTGGCAACCTTCCCAGTGGCTGCAGGCATTCCTGGCAACTCACCTTCTTCCCACCCAGTGCTGCTTGCGGTGGCAGTGGATGTAGAAGAGAGCACTGTATGCATAGCACACGGGCCTTGAGCTCTGAAAATGCTGGAAGCACACAGCAGGAACTCGGACCCTAGTCTGCTCCAAAATGGCCCCTTCCCTTCTACCTATCTAGATCATCCAGCCTGTTTTCTCTAGCTCTGAACTGCTAAGAGATGTGCTTTCATTCTTAGTAATTTCCGTGACTTGAAGAAGATGCTAACATAAACTTTTGGAAAGCAGCTTCCTGTCAAGGTCATGTAATGCCCTAAGACCAGCTCTCTTTCCCTAGACATTCCAGATGAATTACCAACTTGTTGCTCCATTATGTGCCTTCAGCACCCAAAATAACAGCCAAACAAGGTGAAATTTCTGTAACATTCAAAGTGCTGCCATTGCATGAACATAGAAAAACTGACGTTTTTCTGGCTGTAGACATCTGCATAGAGATACTGTTCTTAAGAAATCCTCACTAGAAGTCTGGTGAAGAATGTGGTACAGTGATTCTCAAGATAGTTTGTAAAGATTTATGTCTGTGGTTAAAGTATACTGATAAGAATGCACTGATTTACAAGTGGGTGGAAAAACAGTTCTCTGCTTCTCTTTTCTACAGTTTTTAAGCCAAGTCAGAAATTCTTTGCAGTCTATTTAAAGTATTCATCTTAAACACATTGCCATGGATGCTGGAAAGCATTAATGCAGATATTTTTAACAAGTAGACTCAGTCTAACTTAATCCAATGTCGCAGTTGATGTGTGAGATAAATTGTGATCTCTACTTTACAGTGAACACACAATGGGAACTAAGAACTCTATTCTTTTACTACTCCCCCTCCCCATACACACACCCTAACCCAACAGAGAACATATTGGTTGCAATTGTAGAATTATAACAGCATCATGACCACATGAGAACAATGCTTGTCTTAGTAATTGTTTTTCTTACAGGTTTTATTACCATGTCTTTCAGGGATCTCAAAGGTGCAAACAACAACAGACTTCCATGGATATTTCAGACCAAACCATGTGAACTGTTGCTGTATAACTTAAAAGGCCAAACTTCATTCATTGTGTATTCTCTCTATTATGTTGAAATCAAATTCAATTTGTTGGGTTTAGCCACTGGTTTCAATTTATGGAAGTCACCTCTTCTTCACTAACCTGTGGCACATACAAATCCTTCACATCTAACTGTTTTTCTGCAAGGCCTGTTGGTAACACAATCTTCACTTTCTTTGTCAGCGTAATCACACGGGTCACCACCAAACTGAGAAGGCCGTTCCACATGGACAAATCTGTACTGTAAGAGAATAGATATTATGAATCCCAGCTCTCCTAAATTAAAAGGCATGTAGCCCAGATTGGAATAGATCTCCAGCAGTGACAATGTTAGGCATCTATGAGAAACAACAGTGTTTGTCTCTTCCTTCTTGCATCTAACATGTAATTCATTACAGCATAATGAATGCTGTTACCAAAAGGGCTATTTAATCTTCTTTCACAGGGTAGGGTGGGTGATCCTAAATTTATCTAGCCCTTGCCTGGAGGGGGAATGGTATCCTCAACAGCATAACTCAGGGAGAGGGGATACTGATTAAAGCCCCAAATGCTGCTCAGGTCCACTGAACAGTGGTCTGGCTAGATTCAGACTAGATGGTGCATGGCTGAAGGACAAGAAAGAATGAAACCTCAGAGTATCACTAGCCAAGGTAGAGCAGCTGAATCAGCCAAGCATCACTGTGGACATGAAGACAAGCTACCTTCCTAAGCTACAGTGATTTTTCAGTGTGCCCATGTGTGTTGTCTGGGGAAGAATCTGGTGACACAATGGCTTACACTTTAGGTGCATAACCTGGCATAACTAGAAATGCTGGAAAGAGAAGGAGCACCTCAGAAGATCTTGTATGAGTAACTTCCATGCTCTTTGGCATGTTTTCTGGGGGAATAGCTATTGCATTCATAGGCAAAGAGTTTGCAAGCTCACTGAAGATGTTTGTGGTAGTCAACAATCAGACTTTTCAGAGGACTGGTCTGATAATGCCATGTTGTGGCATGACCTCCCTTTAAAAATCTACCAGGCATCTACAGTGTAGATGTTCTGCCACTAGTAAAGTATCCCCCAGTATCTGGTGTATCTATTAATGCAAATACACCCAGATACTTATTTTCAGAACTGGCTTTATAGCCTTCCACTAGAGGCTTAGCTATGCCCCTCTCTGGACAGGGATAGCCTATTCCAGTAATCTACACATGGATACACTCCAAATTAGACTACTGCAATGCATTCTGGTGTGGGAGTGCATTTGCTCAGAAGCTTCTTCTTGTGCAAAATGCTGAAGCCAGATTAATAACAGGGGCCAGAAGATCTGAACAAGTAAAACCAATTCTGGCCCATTTGTCTTGGCTGCCTATATCCTCCTGAGGCTAAATCAAGGCACTGGTTTAATCTATGAAAGCCTAAGCAGTTTGGGGCCACAATAGCTGATAGGATATCTCTCCCAGCTGAATCTACCTGGACACTGTGGGCAGGATTTGGGCCCTGCCTCCAATTGTCACCTCTGAGGGAGGCTTGCTTGGTGGCAACAAGAAGCTCTTTCTTCTTTCTTAGTGCTGGACCCCAGTCATGGAACAAGTTCACTACTGAGGACTTCCTGGTGCCAACTCTGATATCTTTTTGGTACTAGCTTTTGACATGGCATTTAATCATGCCATGATATTATATTATATTATAATATTAGATTGGTGCATTCTGTTGGCTGCTTAAAAGATTTTGCTATTTAGTTTGTGTAAGTTATTCTAGCTTTTTGGTTTGGTTTTTGATCTGGCTTTTAAATATTGTACTTTATTTTAATGTTTTAATTGTTATATATTTTTTCCATTTGTCTTGCATTTTTATTTGCATTTATCTGCTGTTTGTATCTGCTGTCCCAAGAGGTTTGGCGTGGGATGGTATAGAAATAATACTAACAATCATCATTTCCTCCTCCTCCTCCTCTTCCTCCTCCTCCTCGGTTTACTCAGCACCAGGTTGCTGTGTATTACTCAAGGAGAGATGTATACCTAAATGCCACACAGGTATAGCTACATTGTATTTCTTTGACACACCTTTTGGGCATATATCATGGGTCAGATATGGCCATGCAACTCTTTCCTAGGGTTCATCTCTCTTGCGGACCTCAATCTATACTGACCCCTCTCTGTAGACCAGGTGACTATGGGACCTGTTTGCACATTCTGTCATCAGTATTTCCAGCATTACCGTAATGGCATGAAGATGCCTTGAAGAACAGGCACACACTTATTCAGAATTGTGTTCCATACATTCAGCCATATGCTAATATGCTAACAGGAAAATGCAAGAAGCTTTATATCACCAGATACAACTAATATGTGGATCACAGAACTTCCTCAGGTTTTAGTTTAATGTTGTGTGTGCTTTCCTTAGTTTGTAATATCTACTTTTCTTAGCATATGCTTGGAACAAATACAGATAATGTCAGAAGCCATGGGGCCAGGGCTTCAGCTGCTATTTTAGTAACAAGAGTAATAATGAAAAGCAATAGTATGCAAGCTGTCACTCTGAGAAAGGCCAAGAATGAGTACTCCCAAAATGATTGTCTTAGCAAGGTGACAAGGCAATATTATCCTCCACTTTCAAAGATAATGGAAATTTTACTATGACTGCCTGTAACAATCAAAGGTTTTGTCTGAAGGCAGTTTGCCAGTGGAAAATGCTGAAGGACGAAAAATGAGCAGCTGCAAGCCATAATCTCCCAGTCAAAAACAGGGATATTGAAACCACTCAACATAAGGTGGGCGGGGGGGACATCAGGAGAGTTCTATCATGGAAAGAGCAGAGATTCCCAAACATGTGCCATGCATGGGAGGTGAAGGAAGGACCTGCTCTTCATTCATTCAAAGCACTTAAGTGACTAGTAGGATTTAGTCCAAGAAAAGCTTTGGCTATAAGATGATATTGGGATGAAACTGGAAAACTCACTGTTGGAAAACTCAACAGTGGCCACAGGATTGGAAAAGGTCAGTTTACATTCCGATCCCAAAGAAGGGCAATGCCAAAGAATGTTCAAACTACCGCACCATTGCACTCATTTCACAAGCTAGCAAAGTTATGCTCAAAATCCTACAAGCTAGGCTCCAGCAGTATGTGGACCGAGAACTACCAGAAGTACAGGCAGGATTTCGAAGAGGGAGAGGAACTAGAGATCAAATTGCCAACATACACTGGAGCATGGAGAAAGCTAGGGAGTTCCAGAAAAACATCTACTTCTGCTTCATTGACTATGCTAAAGTCAGCTACAGCTCAGGAAAAGCACAGGTGAGCTTCACTGAGTCCCATCTATACATGGTTAGAAAGTTAGGCATGGTTGTTTTCTTCTACTAGACAATATGCTATCCCTAAAATTGCAGGGGTTGATTATGCCTGTCAGACCTGAGGAGGGTGTGTTGTTTGTGTAGTTAAGAATGCACTCACAACAGGTGGGCTGTTTAGGGTTGTGGACAGGCTGTCACCTCACTGGCGACCTGGTGCAGATGGCACACGGCATGACAGCTACTGCTCACTGTTCAAAATGGCTTCCAGCACATGCCACAACCACGGGCTGACTGTGCGAACTGGATCCATGAGTGGTAAGGGCAAGGAGTTCGACCAAAGTCAGAACTAGCTACCAATTCTTTGGTCAAAAGCTTCTACTTTTAATGCTCTGAAAGTATAAAAGAAAACATGACATACAAAATATAAGATACATATATCACAAATAGACTTACCCTTTTCTTCTGGCAAGGATCACAAATGCTCCATGAGGACCAACTGGAAAGCACACAGTCAATGGGTTGTGGTGGATTGCTTGAAGATCGACGCCATCTGCCCTTGGTCACATTGGCATCACCTCCATTTAGTTGAAGGAAATTATCCCTTTCTCCACTATATTTAAAATAAGGGAAAAGCTATTTTCCATCAGGACACAGGTCAATCTGTGTCGTATGTCTTATCTCTGACATTCATGAGAAAATGCTTTAGATTCATAGAATAGTAGAGTTGGAAGGGGCCATGAAGGCCTTTAAGTTCAATCCCCCGATATTACAAGATACCCATTTACACCATCCCATCAGATGGCTGTCCAGTTTCTTTCTTCTATTTCTATTGTTCTCTAATCACTAAACAAATAATTATTCTGAAGACTTCAAACATACTGTGTATAAAGTCTTATTTCTCTACAAATGCTATGTATCTTAGCCCATACTAGAGTTCCGATTCTGTAGCCATTGATAAAAAAAGTCCCATGTTTGGTAATAAACTGTATCTTCTTTTTCCTTAAGTGATAAAGTCAGTCTATCCATTTCTGCACAGTCCAATCTCTTCTTCAAGATCAAATCTTCAGCTGGTAGCTCTTCATTTCTCCAACATTGCGCATATGCGATCCTTGTTGCTGTTATTACATGCAAAGTCAAATATATACTTTGTTTATCGAGAACATCGGGGAGAATGCCTAACAAAAATATTTCTGGTTTAAACATTACAGATCTTTGCAACATTTTCCCAAGCCATCTATGTATCTTAACTCCGTATTTTTTTGCTTTATCACAGGTCCTCCACATGTGATAAAAGGTACCAGGTTCAGTTTCTTTCTGAATCTCTCTCCTGTGGGAGATCCTGGGATCTCTCTAGGCAACTGGTTCCGTTGTCATGTTGCTCTGACAGTGAGGAAACTTTTCTGATGTCCAGCCTGAACCTGGGTTGTCGCAACTTGAGTTGATTATTCTGTGGCCTACACTCTGACATCAGCAAGAAGAGATCTGGACTTTCCTCTTTGTGACAGCCTCTGAGGGACTTATACAGGGATATCATGTCCCCCCTCAGTCTTATCTTCTGAAGGCTGAACATGCCCAGTTCTCTCAGTCTGCCCTCACAGGGCATTGTTTCCAAACCCTGGATCATTTTTGTTGCCCTCTTTTGAACCCTTCTAATTTTCCTGCATCTTTCTTAAATCTTGGTGCCCAGAACTGGACAGTTTTTCAAGTGAGATCTGACCAGTGAGGAGTATAGAGGTACTCTATACATGCATCCCAAAATAGCATTTGTCCTTTTTATAACTGCATTGCACTGTTGGCTTATATTTAGCCTGTTGTCTGCAATAATTCCAAGGCCTTTTTCAGTTCTTTTGTGCTTTAGAGTGCCTCCCATTCACAAGAAATAAAAGAAACATCAAGTTAAAGTACATGTCAGTCAAACGGTTACGTATGCCAAGTATGCATGCAGAACTCTGCACATACATGCTTTCTACATAGCACAGAGAAGGATCTGGCTGCAGTGCCATGCATGGTTAAACATCTCATGACTACTGGAGTGCAGCATCCTTCTGTTGTCTTAGTAGATGTGACACCACTAAGCTTGAAATTAATGCTATTTGGCCAAAAAAAATTATCACTGAAACTCTATAAATTCAGTGAGAAAAATTAACAAGAACACAGCAAAACCTACTCTGGATGCTGCTTTCAGTTTGAAAGCCACTCTAAGCCACTAGCCAAGTTGCCATGCTGTCACAGGGCCTTAAAATTCAGACTGAGATTGTTGTCCATCATGTGTAGCTTGCAACAAACATGCCCAGTTAAAGCATAACTGGAGACTGGAAAGGTGAAGGAATGTGTCATGCTGACACAGGTAGGAAGACACATGTGGTAGTTCTGCCAGCATCCCATGAAATAAAAAGATTGAAGAAAATCAAGGAGGTGGCTGGATGGGAAGGTAAATCCAAGAAGCAATCTTCCCTGGCAAAAGCATTCTGGATGATCTATCATTGTATATGAATTTTTGCAGCATTGGTGATTGGAAAGAGCACTAACTCTGACAAGTAATCAGGTGGCAGAAGTCACATCAACTGGTGGTTGTGTGGGGACTGGATTTATTCCTATGCTCTAATGATATTCCTGGTTGTACCCTTGTATTTTCTTCTATTTAAGTTAGCCCTGTATGGAAAAAATGAAATGCTGCAGCTGAGAAACAATGCTGGGAAACAATGCACTTAGCCATCGTCATGCGTCTATCCACATCTACCCACCATATTAATAGGTCTTTTGTTAAAATTAACAATGGTATTGATCTCAAACAAACATACACTGAGTCATTTAGAAACTAGCAGTGAGTGAGATAAGTCGATATTGTTGGTTATGAAATTAATTTACAATATCAATGGGTGTCTAAGCTGGCACTGTCCCAGGAAATGATGGGAAGGGGAGACAGTGTGAATGCAGGTGACTGTTGCATCCTTTCTCCAGGGAGACATTACTGCAGCTTTACATATACCATGTACCACATTTCAGAGCAGAAGTCATTCCCTTGCACCCTATGTTTGTTCCTGCTCAGTTGACATAGTCATATGAAGGGATGAAACAGCTCATTGTACAAATTGGAAAGAATATATTCCAGCCAGGACCGCTGAGATCCTTTTCTGGGGATCTGGGACACCCAAGTTCTGGTCCCTACTCAGCCACGAGACTTACTGGGTGACTTTAGGTTGGTACTAATTCTCAGCCTAGCCTGCCTCGCAGGGTTGTTGTGAGCATAAAATACAGCTATGGGTTATTCATAAGAGGAAAAAGGTGGGATATAAATACAATGCAATAATAGTAATAATACTGGAAAGTAGAGATCTTGCATTTAGGGGATAAGTCTTTCTTCAAAACGCACAAGTTCTGACTGGTTCCTGGCTCCACATTCCAATATGCAATGAGGAATGCAGAAAGAAGCTATTCATTTTCTGCTACTAATAGGACATCTGATCGGAATCTCTTTTCTGAATATTCCTGGCACATAGCCAATCACAGTTTCCCTTGAAACAGACAGAATCCTTAATATTTCAATTTGACATGATGGAGATTGGGGCGTTACCTGCATGTAAAACATTGCCAGTCATGTAAGGCTCTCTCTTTTTGGGCAAGGCTATCAGTAAAAGTCTGGGGTGTGCGCTTCAGGGTTGGGAACAGGTCAGTAAATCCTATAATTGCACAAATGGGCTGAAATAGTTCTGAGAAGCAGAAAGAAACCAGGCCTTGGTCAGTTCCTTATGCATGGCAGAGAAGAAATATTCTAATGCCTGCTTGCAAAACATGAGGCCCATCAAAGCAAATTCAAGCCAGAAGCTTGCTAAGCTGTTTTACTGCTGCCTGAAAAAATCGAAGTGGGGGTGGCCAAGTGCTTGGCATGAGAGTGCTACTTTGCCCAGGAGTCTGGGCCTGGTTTCAGGACCCACAAATCTTGCAGCTGGTGTTCATGAAATTCCTCAGGACCAAAGGGGAAATGTTTGACTACTCTAGAGCAGTGATGGCGAACCTTTTAGAGACCAAGTGCCCAAACTGCAACTCAAAACCCACTTATTTATCACAAAGTGCCAACACTGCAATAAAACCTGAATATGATGCTGCAGATTCAAATATGCCAGCACAACATCAATTAGAACATCTCTTTGCTAAATCTTAGATATTAAATTTCAATTTTTCATAAGAAAACTCAAAGCTAAAAACTTGTGTTAATAAAATGAATGTATTAAAACTCACAGCCCACCCAAGCAAATATATGTATATCCTTGGCAGTGCACTGATGGCCATGCGAAAGCTTAGATGAGTCGCAGCTAATGAGTCGCGGCTTGTGACATCATCGCCTAGTGCTGCTACTCCTTTCCAAGCATGTGCGTGGTTCCTATGTGTGCTGTTATCCGATGCTTGGCTGCTGGGGCGACTTGCCTTGTGTGCCGAAAGAGAGGACTCTGCGTGCCCGCTGCGGCATGCATGCTGTAGGTTCTCCGCCACTGCTCTAGAGACATCTTTAAATAGGTGTCGTGAGCCAATACTTCGAACAACTACCAGCAACCAATCCTCGCCAAAACATCTTTATTGGCTCTGGCCTCTTGGCAGAGCAGCAGAGGCACAGGCTGGGAGAGAGCGCTGAGTGGCCAGGGGACTGGCGAAGGTAAGGTAGGAGCTGGGCAGGGGAGTGGAGGGAAGGAGCAGCGGAGAGGAAGGGGGCGGGGCCAGAGAGGCTAGAGGGGCCAGGAGGAAGCGGACAGGCGGGGCCACCGGCCGGAGGGACTGATAAGGCATCATCCCTTGTCTCCGTCCCTTAGCTGCGGCCCGGGCTGTCCGGAGACTCCCTTCCCTGAGACACAGAGGTTTGTTTGTTTGTTTTGTTTTGTTTGTGCTGTGCTGTGCTGTGCTTTGTTTTTCCAATTTAAATTTAAGTTTATTTTATCCTTGTGTGTGTGTGCGAGTGGGTTTTTGTCTGGGAGAACTGGGCGAGTGAGAGGAACTGCAGGACAGACAAGGCAGGGGACCAAGGTAAGGTCTCGGGAGGGATACCGATGGCAGACCAGGAGATGGCCTTGGCGGGAGTCACGGGTGTTGCTGTCCGCTGCGAGAGCTGCAACATGTTCACCCTTCTCCCCCAGGAGAGGCAGGGATACACTTGCCCCCGGTGCAAGTTGGTAACCCTGCTAGAAGAGGAGGTGGGGTGCCTGAGGGCCGAGAGAGCTCTCCAGGCCCCCTGGAGCAGCCTCCCTCTGGACAGAGGGTTGAGGGAGAGACCACGGGAGGAGCAGCTGCGGAAACATGGAGGCTGTTGTATGGCGAGATTTTACGGACGAGACCAGAGACTGGTTGGAATTATCGAGAGAGATTTATTTACCTGCCGGCAGGGACCATCACTCGTTAGAGTGCGGTAGCAGGCAGAGGAGAGACATTTGATTTTTATACTCTTTTACACTTATGCTTGAATGACAGCGAACAATAGGGGAACAACAGAGAAACAATAGGGGAGAGCACATTTTGCACATTTATCATGCAAAAGCAAGCAAGCGTGGGTACAAGGGCATAACGTCTGCGGTGATACTGGTAATGCTGGAGCGTAGCCTGCTTTGCGTAGCGTGCACATCCGTGTTCGTGTACTTGTTCTCATGCGAACAGGACACCCTGATACTCGTGATGAGCTATGCCCTGGCTACGTGCTACTCATGATGAGCCATGCCCTGGCTACGTGCTTGATTATGAGGGGGGGTTACAACAGAGGCATGTCACCCACAGGAGGAGGAGGCCAGCACTGCCTCCTCCTTCTCCTGGCACCAATCTGGAGCTGGGAAACAGGTTCTCTCCATTTGCGGAGGCTGGGGCTGATGAGGCCTCGGGGGACCAGCAGGACCCCCAGCCTGGGATGTCAGGCGGCAATGGGGCCGCTGCGGGAGAGGGGAGGGCCAGGGCACGGCCGCCCACCAGCACCGGGAAGGTACGGTGGCAGGTGATTATTGTTGGGGACTCCCTGCTGAGGGGCACTGAGGCGGCGGTGTGCCTTCCCAACCTGGAGACAAGGGAGGCTTGCTGCCTGCCGGGCGCACGCATCCGGCATGTCATGGACAGAGTGGAGCATCTTGTTTGCTCTGGGGGTCACCAGCCGCTCCTGGTGATCCATGTGGGCACAAACGATGTGGCCAGGCAGGGTGTGGTTGGGACCACCAGCGACTTTGAGGCCTTGGGGAAGAAACTCAGGGAGCTGAAGGCCCAAGTGGCCTTCTCATCAATCTTACCTGTCCGGGGATTTGGGCCAGGAAGGGACAGGAGGGCCTCCAAGGTAAACGACTGGCTTAGGGTGTGGTGCCAGAAGGAACGCTTTGGGTTCCTTGACCACGGCACTCATTTTCTTGCCAATGGACTTCTGGCAAGGGACGGGTTACACCTCACGAGGATGGGGAAAAGGTCCTTTGGAGATGCTCTAGCGAGCTTCGTCTGGAAGACTTTAAACTGAGCCGGGGGGGGGGGTCAGGCCCCCCAGTAACGTGTCTGCACTGGACAAGTGTGGGGGGAGGATCAGGGCTCTGGGAGCAGGGTTTTAGAGGTACTGCAGGGACTGACAGGACTCCTACAGAGAGGGGCCAGATATCAGGGAGGATGGGAGGAAGGAGGAGGCTGCGAACTCCAAGGAAAGGAAGCGGTGGGAAGGAGTTGAGGTGCATGTACACCAGTGCTAGGAGCATGGGTAGTAAGCAGGAAGAGCTTGACGCTCTCCTGGGAATAGGAGGGTATGATCTGGTGGGAATCACAGAAACATGGTGGGATGAAAGGCAAGACTGGAATGTGAACATAGAAGGGTATCACCTTTTTAGAAAGGACAGGAAGGGAAAGAGAGGTGGGGGCATGGCTTTATATGTCAGGGAAGGGATAGGATGCAGTGAGATAGAATGCAGCACAGATGGGGATTCGGTAGAGGCAGTCTGGGTGAACAACTTAGGGGTTTTGACAGGGAAAGAGACCTGACAGTGGGGGTATGTTATCACCCTCCAGGTCAACTTGAGACCCTGGATGATGTCCTGACAGGCCAGATTCTAAGGATATCTCGGGGGAGAGACACAGTAATTATGGGAGATTTCAATCACCGGATATTACTTGGGAGACTCACTCGGCGGTGACAGCCAGGTCATGTTGCTTCCTAGAAGCTATAGAGGGAGGGTTTTTCACACAGAGGGTCCGAGAGGCAACGAGGGAGGGGAACATCCTTGACTTGGGCTTGACCAATAGGGAGGAGCTGATAGATGAAGTACAGATTAGGGGAGCTCTGGATGCAAGTGATCACTCCATCCTTTGCCTTGAGATCAGGGGACTGGGGACGTGCAGCAGGTCGAGCACTAGAAGCTGGGACTTCAAGAGGGCCAACTTTGGCCAACTGAAGGCCAGACTGGGGAAAGTCTCCTGGGATAGGTTACTGGAAGGGGTGAGGAGGAGGGGTGGATAGGGGTGGATAGCACTCAAAAGGGAGGTTTTGGAGGTGCAAGCCTTGACGATACCTCTAGTCAGTAAGGTGGGGAGGAAGAGGAGAGTGCCGCCATGGATGCGAAAGGAGGTGGTTAGAGGGATTAGACGAAAGAGGAACCTCCGTAGGAAATGGGTACTGGGGGAAATAGACAAAAGGGTATACCGGGAGGAGGAGGCCCGTTGCGGAAGGATTCTTCGCAAGGCTAAGGCTGATTACGAGCTGAGACTTGCCAAGAATATCAAGAGCAACAAAAAGGGCTTCTTTCAGCATGTAAATAGGAAGAGGAAGGGGAGACAAGTGGTGGGACCACTAAATAAGGAGGAAGGAGATCCAGTGAATGATATGAGGGAACAGGCACAGATGCTAAATGACTATTTTGCCTCTGTGTTCTCCCCAAAGCAGGACGGGGGATATCTGCATAGGAGATTAGATGAGGCTGGGGACTTAGGGGCACAGATTAGAGTCACCCCCCTTGAACTCGAGGGGCTCCTCAGGGCATTGGACATTACAAAGGTGCCAGACCCTGACGGGTTACACCTGAGAGTACTTAGAGAGTTGGCAGGAGTTCTCTCATGCCCGCTGGCCTCCATTTTTGAGACCTCGTGGAGAACAGGTGAAGTTCCAGAGGACTAGAGGGTGGCATCAGTGGTCCCAATTTTCAAAAAGGGTAGTAGAAAGGACATGGGGAATTATAGACCAGTTAGCCTTATGTCCATTGTAGGAAAAACAATGGAAAGGCTCATAATAGAGAGAGATCTAGTGATGCTAGATAGGGAAGGGAGGCTGACAGCCACACAACACGGCTTCCGCAAAAACAGGTCCTGCCAGACAAACCTTGTGGAATTCTATGACAAGGTTTCGAGATGGCTAGATGGAGGGGATGGAGGGGATGTGGTATACCTGGATTTCAGCAAGGCCTTTGACAAAGTGCCCCATGATATCCTGAGGAGAAATTGAGGAGTTTTGGGATACACCAAAGCACTGTCCAGTGGATTAGGGCATGGTTGACCGACTGAAAGCAGAAGGTAACCATTAGCGGGGAACCATCGGGATGGCGGCCAGTGACAAGCGGGGTCCCCCAGGGCTCTGTCCTGGGGCCGATCCTGTTTAATCTTTTCATCAATGACATGGAAGAAGGGGTGAACAGTCTGCTGATCAAATTCGCAGACAACACTAAAACTGGAGCAGTGGCCACAACTGAGGAGCAGGTACTCCAGATCCAAAAGGATCTGGACAGACTATGGAAGTGGGCAGGGGACAACAGGATGGCGTTCAATGTGGATAAGTGCAAAGTCTTGCACTTGGGGCATAGGAATAGCTGTCATAGGTACAGGTTAGGTGACAAGTGGCTGGAGAGCAGCACTTGTGAAAGGGACCTCGGGGTGCTGGTTGATTGCAGGCTAAACATGAGTCAGCAGTGTGATGTGGTGGTCAAGAGGGCGAACGCCACCCTTGGTTGCATAGCCAGAAGTGTGGCTTCTAGATCAAGAGAGGTATTACTACCACTCTACACAACTCTGGTGTGCCCGCAACTGGAGTATTGTGTTCAGTTTTGGGTCCCTCATTACAGAAAGGGTATAGCCAGGTTGGAGTCAGTGCAGCGTAGGGCCACAAGGTTGGTGGCCGGTTTGCAGGGGATGCCGTATGAGGCAAGACTGAGGGAACTGGGTCTCTTCAGCCTGGAGGAGACTCAGAGGGGATCTGTTGGCGACATACAGGTATGTGAGGGGATGTCACATGGAGATGGGTAGAGACCTGTTCTCCCCTGCAGAGGAAGGCAGGACACGCTCCAATGGAGCAAAGCTCAGGGAGCCAAGGTTCCATTTGGATGCCAGGCAGCACTTCCTGACAGTCAGGACCCCGAGGGTGTGGAATGGGCTTCCACGAGAGGTCGTTGAGGCCCCATCGGTGCAGGTGTTCAAGGATAGGCTGGACGTCCACATGGTGGGCATGTCGTGAGTGGAGCCGGCTGGTGCCGGAGGTCAGACTAGATGGCCCGGGAGGTCCCTTCTGACTCGCTCTGTTTCTATGTTTCTAAGTGCACATCACTATGTTTCTAAGTGCACATGAATGGATCTCTGAGCACACACAGAGCAGATTGTTAAACCCAGTCTAGCAACTCTCCTCATGAACATGCCTGGAGGGGCTCTCTGGAAAGAGCACACCTCCCCTCTGCATTCTGCTGGCTGGTCTGCATCCCCACATTGCTCCTTCTCAGAGACCCTTCCCACTGACTTCACAGCTCAGCCCTTCCCAGGACTGCCTGGTTCAGTGAATTGCCCCACCTTGAGATAATCACCTCCTGCTGCATCTCAGGAACTTGACCGAGCCTTCACTCAAACGTGCTTCCCTGTCCAATGCCGAACCATCTAGAATGACTGCCCAGACCCGCATCTTTCTTACTCCCAATAGGTATCATTCTATATGTTTATGAATATGCAATACTTATACCTTCCTTAAACAAAATTCCTAGCCTACAGCTTAACCTGATGACTAGACATGCTTATAATAGCAGCTCTATGATCAATTTTTGGAAAGTCTTAGGGATAGATACAAACTTTAATTGCAAAGCAAATTAAAATTGCTTACTGGCAGTTAATTAAAAGTCCACATTTACTTTATGGGAACATCACTCAATTAGGTTGAGTTCGACAGCCAGACTAGGGTATATAACTAGCTTTGAGAAGTGACTGTAAAAACACTACTTAGAAAAATAAGGGAAATGCTATTTTTTTTAGAAAGATGGACAGACAAATCAATGCACAGATCATGCGGACTGAAATGCCACCCGCTTCACAGCTTTGTTGCTCTCTTCCAGCATCATGAATTCAACGGCTAGGGGCAAGTGACAGTTCCTGAGTGTTGAAAGTAGGCAAGGCTATCAATTGCAGCCAACCTAGAAAAGGATCATGGTCAGGACATGGACCAGATAGGAGGTGCAGGTGCAGATCCAGAGACCCTGACTAAGTTGGGAAATGCTCCCCAGGGCCTTCCTGCGTCTTGGGGGAGTCTGACATTTCTTGGGGTCTGATGGCAAGGAGACTTCCCCAGGATTCACTAGTGTGGTGCAGGATCCAAGGCAGAAGCCAAGCTCATCCTTAGTTCTGCTGCTGCTCAAGAATCCCCAGCTCTGTCTGCAGTCTATCATCTGAAAAATATGACACGTACCAATTCCAGATCTTTCAAAGAAGAATCCATCCCACAATTAGATTTAAATCAATGTAATTATTTAGGGAGAATAGAAGAATATTTTTTACATTACCACTAAAGATTCCAATTGTCTGCTTATTTAAGGAAATGATATATTTCTGCTCAGATTCTAAGATCAAAGCACAGGGAAAAACAAGGAGTACTAACTCTAAGAGAATGGAAGAATAACATTTGCCATAAAGCATTAATACTTAAGATCTCATATCTATGACAAAATATGGGAAAATCAACCTACGGAAAGGTCCTTTCAATGAATTGGATAAATTTATTCAGTACTAGAGACAAGAGAATAATTATTCAAAGGGAAAAATTGTTCAACAGCTAAAAATTACTTGAGCTATGTGGACACTGAAAGAGAGAGAAGTGTGTATGCACATACGCAGACATGTTTGACTGGGAAGAGACATGGGGAGTCTAACTTGGATTGTTCTCCTGGACCTCTCAGGGGCTTTCGGTACCATCAGTAATGGTATCCTTCTACACAGGCTGTCTGGGATGTGAGGGTGTTGTATTGAATGGTTCAATTCCTACTTGATGGCTGATTCCAGAAGGTGATGCTGGGGAATTATTACTCTTCCCTATGACATATGTGTTATAGCAGTGATGGCAAACCTTTTAGAAACTGAGTGCCCAAACTGCAACCCAAAACCCACTTATTTGTCGCAAAGTGCCAACACTGCAATAAAATCTGAATACCGAGGTTTTAGTTTAGAAAAAACAACTTGCACCCACTCCAAGCAATATATGTATATCCTTGGCAGCACACTGACCAGCCATGCGAAAGCTTAGACGAGTTGTGCCTGATGAGTTGCGGCTTGTGACATCATCGCCTAGCACTGCTACTCCTTTCTGAGCATGCACAAGGGCCCCTATGTGCGCTGTTATCCGATGCTTGGCTGCACTGGCGATGCTGAGGCGACTTGGCTCGCGTGCCGACAGAGAGGGCTCTGTGTACCCGCTGTGGCACGCGTGCCATGGGTTCGCCACCACTGTGTTATGGGGTTCCCTTATTTTATTTTTACTGGAAGAGACTATCTGAGGATGTAGGTTGTCATCATGAGCATGTGGGTGACATTCAGCTCTGTCTCACCTTTTCCATTAATACTGTTGAGGCAGATGATGTTCAAAATCAGTGCTTTGGCAGAGTAATGGCCAATAAACTAAGGATAACTTCAGATATAATGTAGTCACTCCAGATTCCATAAAAGAAGCCACAGACATGAGTTTGCAAGAGCTAAGTAGGGCTGTCAAGGACAGGACAGTTGTGGCAGGGGGGAGGGGGCATTCATTCATAGGATCACCATAAATTGGAGGTGACTTGAGAGCATGTGACAACACTCCAGACGAGACCAAGATACTTATTTGCCTGTTCCTATTCAAGATGGTTGCATAATCTCTAAAGGAGCAGGTTCATAGTTTGGGAGTGCATAGACGTACATGAGTTCTCTGTGGTTCAGAGCACCTTTATCAGTTTGGCCTGCTATCCCACATATGGCCAATTCTGGATGGACACAGCCTTGGTACTGTCTGGTAACCACACTTGGATATCTTCTTGTTTGCAATGTGGGCATGCCATTGGACATAGTTTGCAGTCTTCAGTGAGTCCAAAACAAGGCAGCTCCACTGCTGAGACTGGTTGATGTTATCATATCATGCCTGGCCTGGCTGCCAGGCTCTGATCTGGGCCCTATTCAGAGTACTGGTTTTGAGCATTAAAGCCCTAAATATCTTGGGGGCAGGTTACTCTCCATTTATACTTACCTGGCCATTAAGATAATTGTGTGATCCCCTCCTTCAGATGCTCGCACTTAAGTGAGTTAAGGTAGGCAGCTCTGAGAGGGGGGAACCTTTTTGATGTCGGTGCCCTTCTTGTGGAATGCTCTCCCCTGAGGGGTTCACCTGGTATCTACTTCATGGTATCCCAAGCATTACTGTATTCAACACTTTATTCTGTTGTTGCTTTTGACTTGTTTTATACTCTGGAATTATTTTATCCTCTGCTGCTGATTTTACCCTAATTTTATTCTGTGTTGTGTTTACTTTTTGTCTTAATGTTTATATTGTGCATTTCACATACTGCATACTAGCCAGAAAACATTATTGGGAGGGTTATTGGGTGGTTTAAAAATACAATGACAAATATACAAATAAAAGTTTGGAGAAATGCTGAATTGAGAAAAGATATGAATTGATTGTGGAAAGATTTTTCCTCTTGTGGAAAAACATGTTTATATTGAAAAGGAATATAAACTGCTTTTCTAAGGATATCATAATGTGGCTCATAAGAGAGGAATGTCCATTGCCAGCCTAGTGCAATTCAGCAGATTATGCAATATGCAAACAGAAAATGGACAGGGAATTTGCAAATGGAGGACTGAGCAAGATGGGGCAGAGAGATGGGCAGCTGTAAAACTAAGGATACTGTATCCCGAAGCAAAGCAAAGCAAAGCAAAGCAAAGCAAAGCAAAGCAGTATTGGCTGCTTGAAATACCGAACAGGAGCCCTCCACACTAAATGGTTTGTTGCAGGTCCCAGTTGTTTTTATAATGTTGAGCAAACAATGCAAAGGACTGAAACTACCACCAAATTAACTGTACCTGTGCCTATAGCTGTGGTAACTTGGAAGCAATACCGACTCCAGATACCACTGGGGGAAAATAAGGTTAATCCTATTATATGTTATAGCCTATCCCTTTGGCAGGACTGCTTGTTGCTAGCAAGCTAAAAATTCATATTGTATTCACATTTCCCTCTTTTGTGTCTCAAACTTTAGATATATCAGTGACAGGAAGACATTTCACTGAATATTAAGCCACCATTTCACATACTTCGGTATCTCCAAGCTATCAGGCTTATTAAAATGCAAGTCAGTTTAGAGCAAGTTTATTTCAACATGGTGCTGTTTTGGTAACTTGTCTACTAATACAAAAGCAGCTCAAAATACACTTTTTGTCTAGCATACAAACATACAAAGAGAACATTATCATTAAGTATTATCTAGCAATGTCACTGCACTTTTATTTGTTTGGAAAATAAGATTCACTTACCTGGAGCAATGCAAATAAAGGGAGCTTGTGATTGCACAGATGAGAAAAACTCTTTCTGGGCAAAGAAGAAACAGCACAGATCTTCTCATGGTTTAAAGCACTGTGTGTAGTCTATAGTAGCATCTTTCCTAATTCATTTAGCTACAGCATTTGAAAGCAGCAGGGTAGACAAGCTAGATTAATAGCTAGCTTTTCCAACAGGCAAACAATAGATAAACCATCTTCTGACACACTGCAACACATTTTACTGATAGCGCAGAGCCTTCTACTGGGCCACTGGAAAACTGTTCAATGAAGTTCGAAAAATGAATGACAGCTGATGAGCTCTTTACTGGCTTGGGTTTTAAAAGATGCTAATTTGCAGGGTTCCTGTAGAGATGTGTGAAATGGTAAAGTCCTAATGCACAGAAGGTTTAAGCACCATGTACAACCACTTGGGATTAAGGCCAACTCACCTCCAGGAGCCAAGGGTCTCCAGAATGCAGGTTCAATGTTTTCACTAGCAAAGTACTTGAAGATTTAATTCAGAAAACTTTCTAATAGAAAATCACTATAGAACTTGATTCCCTGTGCCTTATTTTGTTATTTAATTCCAAAATGATCCATCAGAAGTAGTAAAAAGAAACTTCCTTGATTCAGTGGTAAAACTGCAGTACCATAACTGGATAGAAGATCCTGGTCACTGATCAATAATGCTCGAGAATATGCATATTTTATGTATATTTACTTACTGTTTATATTTACTGTCACAGCATCTGTAGATTTAGCCATTCAAATCAACTACAAATCAACTTATGTGGCATGTTATGGTCTCAAGGGCCACTGGCCACAGCAAACTGCCTATCCACTCACTGACAGGAAGAAGCAGAAACAGAGGAGAAGGCTGCCCTCACAAGCCTCCCTGATCTGGACACAAGTCTCCTCCCGCCTTGCCTCTCCATCACCAGTGCTTGGTAGTGGTGCTGGCAACAGGAAAGGGTATGCCAGGAGCAGATCAGGGTAATCTTGGGATATGCTCTAGCCAACACCTTCCCATTCACTCCAATACACCTCTGGAAAGGGGAAAGTTAAACCAGTCCTGGCGCTGGTATAGGTAAATTGTGGCTCTTTGGGAAGAAACCATTGTTGGGGTGGGGAACAGACCATAGAAGCAAGTGGCAGGATGAGGAAAAAGAATTCTTTTCCTTGATGGTAACAGATATAAATTAGATGTAACAAAATAGTTTTAAAAAACCAGCAGACTAGCAGGATGAATAACCATTTTTTTAAAAAGCCAAACACAAAGCCCAAGAGGATGGGAAAGAGTTTTCCTGGTGCCTAAAAGATAACAGCTGAAGGAAATATTTTGGGACACAATTGCCTAATTTGAGTCCCACCGGTCATTTGCCTCGACTAACCTCAGAAAATGAGATCACCCAGAAGAGGGCTTCCCATGAAGATCATGACATGCAAGTTCATGGGAAAAAATGTGGTTCTTCAGATATTTACTTTTATTATTCTACTGTATGCCCTTTCCTAAGCCCACTGCACACTCCAGGTGGCTAGGAACAGTAAAATAGGAATACAATTTAAAAGGAAATAAAAACCAGCCCCTGCCAAAGAATGTAAAAGCTAAGATCAACACCTTGCATCAGCTGCATTCTGAAATAGCACATTTTTAACTCCAGCTGTCTCTTTTTGACACAACTCCATGCCAGTCCTCTCTCTGTGGCTAGACTTGTCACATGTGAGCCATCTCATGTAGCAATTGATTTTGGGGGAAGATGTGGCCCCCACATCTTAGCTTGAGCTATGTAAATGGAGAGAGATAATTCTGTTTATTTCCTCTTAGGAAGACAAGGTTAGTCATGCTGGATCAAATGATTGGCTCATTTAGTCTAGGACTCTGTTGCAACACAGCAACCAGATGGAGAGGCATATTGCCTTTGATATTGGAGGTAATACAGAACCATTATGGCTAGTGGCCATCTTTTATCATTTGTTTAATTCCCTTTTAAAGCCATCCAGTTTAGTGCCCATAGATACAGCATGCAGCAGCAAATTCAGTAACTCTAACAATGCATTACGTGGTATGTGAAGTGGTACTTCCTTTCATCTGTTCTAAATTTCCCATTGGAAAGCTCTCCCTGCCCACTTTCTTCACGTAAAGCATAATTTTTTATGTGAAGCATAATTTTTTACACCTCTGTAATGGTCACTCTTACCTTTTTCTGACCTAAAGAGCCCCAGACTTTGTTAGTTTTCCCCACAGAGGAGTTCTCCCCTACCCTTGATCATTTTGAGTGCTCTTTTCTGCACCTTCACCAGCCATTCATGCAGGTGATGTGATGAGGAATGATGCTCCATTCCAGGTGTGGTTGCATCTTCAATTTAAATAAGGCATTATGCAGGTAGCAATTTTACTTTCAATTACTTTACAAACAGTCCCCACTACGAGATTTGACTTTCTAACAGCCTTCATTTATGGGCCAAAATATGTTACATGTTCTTATTCAACAACTTCCCATCCGAATCCTTTAACAACTCTAGGATACATACCATCTGGACTTGGTGATTTGTTTCAGTTTGGCAATAAGGTCTAGGACCTCATCCTTTGTCAGTACGTCTCAGCAACTTAGATTAGGGTTGTGATGAAGTTCCATGAAATCCACCCCTCTGGAGTTCGCAGGCTTCCTGTCATGCCTGATCCTGTCTGAGAAAGCAAGGCATGGCAAAAGGGGGGCAGCGCTTGCTCTCAGAATGAAGGTCATGCTGCTGGTCTCCTCCTTCCGTGTCATATGCTCCACCAGCAAATACTACTGCACATGATGTGGAAGAGGGATGCCGCTGGTGTGGCGGCCATGCAGGGCATAATTCCTGGCAAGCGCTGTGCCAGTGCTTGGCACGCCCACCAGGAGCTCATACTCACAGCCACAAGACAGGAGACAAGAACCGGGGGAGCCAAGTCCAGGACATCCAATGGATTCCCATCCCCAACAGATTCCTCACACACCCCTACCTTAGCTTGCCTCCCTGGAAGTACCCTTTTAGGCATCACACAAAGGAAGTATGTTACCTGACACAAAGATACATTTATTGCATCCTTATTCTACTTACTGGCTGGGTGGATCACAACAATTACAACCATAAGACACAGCAAGGTAAAAGAAAATATAAAACTTTTAAAGAGTTTTAAGGTACAATATAAAAGCATAATAAAATTGGGAATAGTAATATGTTTTAAAAAAGGCAGTACATTTAAAAACATCAAATCTGACTACCTTGGTGTGGTGTAGTGGTTAGAGGGCTAGACTGGGACTGAAGATCAGGGTTGCAATCCCCACTCAGACATGAAGCTCACTGGGTGACTAGATTGGTCACTGACCCTCCTTACAGGGCTGTTGTTGGAACAATATAATGGAGAGGAGGATAACCCTGTAAGTTGTCTTGAGTTCCTTGCAAGAAGAAAAAGGACGCAGTATAAAAGTAAGTAAAATATTCTATTGTTGTAATCGCGTGTCACAAGAAAATCAGAATTCAGACATACACAATGTACATTAGATAAGGCCAACCGGAGCAGAGGTGCTGTTCCACAGGGATACTACAATTCCTCCTTCCAGCATTTGCTGAAGGTAAGATTTGAAAACGTAAGCAGGTAAATGCCTTCCTTAATGCAGTGCTTGGAAAATCTTCTAATCACCATTAAATAAATTATTTTTCTTTAGAAATAATAATGTGACTTTGGGCCAGTCACAGACTCTCAGCCCAACCTACCTCACAGGGTTGTTGTTGTGGGGATAAGATGGAGGAGAATGATGTAAGCTGCCTTGAGCCCTTTGCAGGAAAAAGGCAGGATATAAATCGATAAATAAATAAATAAATAATACTACAAAGAGAATTTGGAGGGTTGGACTGGAAAAGTGTCATTGGTTGATTGGAAACCACACAAGAAGCTGGGCTTGAATTTTGTTTAAATTCCAATAGTTTACTTCATTTAAAGGTGGGAGAGAGTACTTCTGTGGGACAGAATATTTCTGCACTAGTTTCCTGCCCAATGGTGTATAAGTGTAATGTATAAGTAATACAATGCAGTGTAAGTAGTAGTAGTAGGTCTTTAGAAGCCATCCATAAAATACATTAAACTTTTCTGGTAAGTCCTTATCCTCCTTTAGTACTCCTTTACTTTTCTTGTCCTCCAGAAGCTGATTTCTTGTTTCTAAGATATTCAGATATTTTAATTGCTTGTTCTGCTGTTATTAACAATATGCTTCTCAAAATCCTCTTTTGTATCCATATTGTCTTCTTCATTTACAAAGATGTAAAGGCCTTTTGCATAGTAGCTGAAGGATATTGTGCTGGTGACCTTCCTTAGCATTGCTAATTTTAATCATGATAATAGTAAGAACAATGCATAAGAATAGGTACCACTGTAAATGGAATAAATTGTGAATGCTAGTGAACTTGGTAAAAGGAATAGATTTCTAAGCTGTAATGAAAACTAAAATAAAGCTATTGGAAGTGCTGAACTGCAACACTTTCCTTATACAAGTTACTCTCTTAAACTGCAGTGAGTATAAATTGTCCCATGTGGACATGAAACTGCAAAATAAAGCAGTTTTTTGGCCCTTTGCAACAATTGCACCAATCATTTAGCAGACAACATGTGCCACGTCAGCTGGCTCATTATGGGAAGTGTTCGGGCAAGCCTGAGATCTGCCAAGCAGTTTCTCAGCAGACAGCCTCACCGATAACCTTTTCCCTTCATCTCTATTCAAGAAAGACTAATAATTAAGAGAAATGGCCAGGGCTGTCCAAAGGTTTTGTCTGTTTCAAGTCCCATTGGTCCTGGGACTAACAAAGATGTTTCTAACTGTGGCTTGACCTTTGATGTGATCGATTTCACTGTTAATCATTAGAGCACAGGTAAATGCCATTTACTGAAAAGTGTGCGGTTTGCTAGTTGCAAAGAAGCAACCACAGCCAAAATTATAGGGACAGAAACTTAGTTTAAAATCTGCTGCTTTATCAAAACATTCAATTTTATCATACCGAAGTGTAAGTTTTAAGGAAAAAGAACACAGAACGTAACAAATAGTGTTACATGTTCCAATGTGAAGGTTGCAGAAGTGGCTGACAGTTGCCAGACAACCAGATCCACTTTTGTACATATGCGAGCTGTAGCCACACCGTGAATATTGATTGGAATACATGTTTATCATTACTGCCAAATTCTGAGTTAAGCAAATGGTTGGGAAAAGAGAAATAGTATTTATTACTTTGTTTAGTAAATCAAGGAGCAGGTTATATCATAAACATTTAGAGATGCAATCTAGCAGAGATTCATCAGTGATTAAGCCTATTTAAATTTAAGGCCACCTTTCCATGAGGCATAGATCCTGACCTTTACCAAGACCGCTTCTTCTGTTTCTTTGCAGGAAGATGAAAGCGTCCCTCTACCTTTCTATATGTACCATTTCACAACACAAGCTGGTGCTGTGGTAGAGCGGAACTGTGAAAATACATTCAGGTTCTGTAGTGAACAATGGCACCATCTAGAAAATACCTCACTATTCTTGCTCTAAAAAGTGGTGAAAATACCTGGAAAACCCACAAGAGATTCTGGAGGGTGGCAGCATCATAAGAAACTCTGAAAACTTCTGTGAGAGATCATGAGCACACAATAATTTCCTCATGGAGAGAAGCCCACCATCTATCTTGGACACAATGCTTTGGCTCACAGCCTTGCTGTGAATCATGCAAAGCAGGTTTCTGTGATTTCTACTTGACAGCCTGAAACTTAGATAAAGGACTTACTCAAAGCTACGTAACAAATCCAACTCTGAGAAGGGGGTTGTTCAAAGCAGCATGTGCCACATTTCCTAAATCATGATCAATATCAGGAAATAAGTATGAGTGATGTTCTTCTCAGCTGCTTGCAATCCCCTTTCAACTTATAATTTACAACCATTCTTTCTGAAACATAAATACCATGGTATTCTGTCACATTTAAAGGAATTATGAAATAGAAATATAAAGGATGCACTGGCTTCCATTGCTACGAGATGCCTCAAATCCACAGAGCTGGTCAGTCTATCATTTATTTTAGGGGTTTTCTCATAAGACTTTCTCATTTTGGGGTGCAAAGAAACTTTACTACAGAGATAAGACAATTCTGAACTGGGAAAAGTAGAGGGAGAGTGGGAAATGAATTGCTAGACAATTGTTTCATTAATGAGCCCGATAGCCTTTTCCTCCAGCAGGATCATTTTAAAGAGAGGCAGGTAATGCTCCTGCTAATTAGAGCATCTCAGCACAGTACTCGTAAGTTGCCTTATTTTTCACTGTCTTATGGGTAAGATAGGGAAGCCATAGGAAGTATATAATACACTTTCTACACATAATGAAGGTGGGTAAATTTTATTTTATTGAACATACATGTTTTCTAAGCCCAGAGGCCCCCAAGATAGAAGTTAAGAATTGTAAATTTTGCGATCTTACTCTTATGAGCAAAGAAAAGTATTAGTTCTATACAAAATCAAAAGGACTTGTTAGCTGTGCCCAAAGTATCCTTTGCATGGTATTTAGCATACCTGATTTTGTTTCAATTTATTGCTTTCACAGAAGGCTGTGATCAACTTGGATTTCTGATGAACATGCGGTTGACTAAAATGTAATAAATTATATAAATATTTAAATATGCCAAAATCCAGGGGGTGGGATATTGCATTAAGGCAGCTTGCCACATGGATCAAACTGGGATTTTAAAAGGCACACTGCATATGGGGTGATAGTTGTGAACACTTAGATGATCAACTTCATATTTTACCTATAACATGCAACTTATAAAAGAATGAAAGCAAATAATACTTATGTTTTAAATGTTTTATTTGTAACAGTATTACATGGTGTGTTACAGAAATTAATGGAAAATTTCTAAAAATTTGTTGTTGTTCTGTTGAATGCAATTTACATAAAGTTAAGGGAAAAGAAAGGTGTTGAACAAATGTTAACAAATGGTTTTCCTCTGAGGTAAAGTTAAAGTAGATTTAGAAATGTACTGCAAAACAGTCACTTTTATCTTTCATTTTTTATTAAAAAAATATGTGTCAGAATGTAGAAATCAAAATGAATCAAAGTAGAGGATAAACATCTTTGCAAAGAAGGTGCCCAGTACATTATCCAGTCATAGGTTTCATCAGACAACTGAATGACTACAATCTATCAAAATATTTATGACATGGTAGGAATGAAGAAACTACTGGAGACAGTACAGGACAGTGGGTGGGGTTCCCTGGTTTAAAATTTAAAGTGACAAATTTAGTGCTAGTGAAGAACAGGGAAGGAAAGGCTTGGTGGTTCCCCTGGACCTATTACTTATCTACAATACTGGCACAGTGCAGGCTCCCATATTCTCTGGCTTCTAGACTATGGAAAGAGGGAATTGCCCAACAGTGAGACAGGATAGCTATGGACTTTCTTGTTTCAAGAACAAAGCCAAAGGAGCAAATTTCCATGTGAAATCTGATTTTGATAATTACGGTTCCATGAACTTTTTCCCATCCTAGGTAGGTCCTCCAAAGCCCTATAATTACAGATACCGTCAATGAAATCAGTTGAACTGTGATATAAATGCTCTGCTCAGTAACTGAAAAGCTAGTGACATTACTATACTGCACATGTTTATGGAGAATTGGGATTCCATCTGTTTATGTAAAATATTCCAAGACAAAAACTGTAAAGAGTTCAGTTAAGGAAGAACATAGCCTTTCTTATTGAAAGCAATATTTGAAAAAATCTAAAAGCAAAACTATGTGGAATGCTTTCATCTTGGTTGAAGGAAAAACATACAATTCCACCATTTTTAAATTGGACAGAGGAGTGGTTTTTTTTGTTTCTGGATTTTTCCCCATCTTTCTTGACAAGAGTTTGCCATTGAGATTCTGACAATGACTGGAGAGAAGTTATTGTAAGAGTTAGTGAGTTAGTTATTCTGCAATAATATTAGAGAATATTCACATCTCGTGCTTCTATCACTCACTGTCAAACACACTGTTCTCTTCATTACCTACTTTAAAATAACTGGCTGAAATTACAAAGTTTAGTTGAAATCACCAAATTACCATTTCACTTAAGCTTTCATCTTAAAATACTTCTATCAAAAGTATTCAAACTTATGGAAATATACAACTTGAATCCTACAGAAATCAATGAAAAATATACAGAAATCTTGGTGTTTTGATTTAAAATCAAAATCTGCATAAATGTTAAAATAATTCCTCATTTGTTTCAGTGCTAAACCACTAAAATTCAGTATATTGTAATCTGCATAGGAATATCAGGAAAACACATTTGACCTGTATAACAATTTCTGTAGGGCAAAAATATATAGATTCTTTATGCAAATAATATGGTAAGGATGGGAACCGAACACTGCACTTTTCTTACATAAATGATAAAAAGCAAAGGGTATTTTTTAAAAAAAAGATGTTTCTGTTTTCTGTATAAACAGTTTGTATTTGTTGCTTTGAATTATGAAATGGCTATGAAATGTAATCTTTTCTTTTTCCTTTAAAATGCAGAGCCTGTAATATTTGCATGATCAAAGCAAGATTGTAACATTATGTGTTCCCCATCACATGTACTAGTTGCTGTCAGCTTAAAAACAGCTGGCAAACACACTTGGGGTGCAATCTTATGCATGTTTAAATGGGAAACAGCCTACAAGTCCCAGTCGGCTCACTGGAAAATGCTGGGAACTGTAAGGCTTTTTCTGTCTAAATGCACACAGGATTGCAGCCTCAAGTTTCAGTCCATTCTCGTAAAAAGCATGTGAAAATATATGATGCAAGAACCACAAACTGGGGGTTTCCACACTTCCACAGTACTGCCATTTGTTACCTTCTCTACAGCATCATGGCATTATTAATGGAATCCTCATAACACTTATATTTACAAAAAACCTGGCAAATTTCATTCAAACTCCTTAAAGCCATTTCCCCTTAAACATTTAAAGAGTTTAACAGTAAGATTTTTTAAATTTCAAGTTATAAAATAAAAATCCCATCTGAATTTTTCTGATGTACAAAAAGTGATAAAGATGAACAATTTGATCACAGAATCAGTTCATTATTTCAAAATTCATGCCACCTCCATCGTGTTAATAAAGTTCATCTCAATCAATTCCAGAAGCTCACTGGAACTATTTGGCAAACTTTTTTCCTCTTCAAAAATGGCACACAGAAGAAAACACTTGTCTGCATAGCATTACAGCAGCAAGATATCAAAGAAATAAAAAATATTCCTTTACTGGTCTTTGTTTCAAGAGTTCCCTAGGAAATAACACATTGTCTTTTTTGTCATCAAAAGATTTGATGTCCTTTTTACCCACAGCAGGAGCATTCAAAACAGAAAAACAGCATTTCATCTCTTTGATGTTCTGGAAATTAAAAGGTCCATTTGGCAACATTTTCCAATCAAGATGGATAATCAGCAGTATGGCATTCCAGGGTTTCAGGAGGCATTTTGCTGCTAAGTCTGTCACCAGTTTTTAAGAAAAAGAAAAAAAGAAGATGAAATACTCATATCCCCCCTTCAAATATGCCATTATGTAGTGATTTAAGAGGGAAAATACAGCAGAATCAGTCTGTTATGGTGATTTAAAAAAGTCACTATCATCAAAATGTGCACCCACATAGCTGTTGACCTACATTTGCTTTCTTTATGTTCTCTATCTTATTGAACAATTAATTGTTATTTACTAGATTTGAATTGGCTACTCTCATTGTGTAGTGCTCTAGAAATGGCAAAAGTTGATGAGGAGGAAAAATGACTGCAGAAACTTGCAGGAAGAGGGTGAAAAGTACGATTTTTGTTTTAACAGCTACAACAACAACAAAAAAACACAAGGTTCTGCCACAGAGAGTTGCTACTGGTTGCCAAATCATCTTGCTTGCTGAACCAATCCAGTAAAGTGATTATCCTTGATTATATGGGATCAACCGAAAGAAAATATGGGAGCCAAAGGCCTGCCAAGGCTGTCATTTTCCTTTTGAATCTTGAAGCACCAGAAGTGCGGGTCAACGCTATTTCTTAGGTCTGTTGATCTGGGCATATAGTGGTTCTCTTTCCTGGGAAGAACAGAGAGAAAATTAATAGACACATTTACAGACATTTGCATATAAAATGCAGACCCAAGGGAAGTAGCTAATATAGAATAAAGATATAACCCTATGCATGTATGAGCAGATATAACGTCCAACATTCCACAGCGAGTATTTCTAAACATACTTGGAACAGCACCTCCAAAATGCTAAATAATAGAGTTTCTGTTAGATGGTGATCTAAAGGACAATTTTCAAGAAAAACAGTCTGGTAATTCTGCATTACAGATGTTTGTTAATACAAAAACAACTGAATTACTACACTATGTTGAAACAATTACAATGGAATAAAAAGGAATTCATCTACAGTGGATAGCATAAGAGAAACCAGAAGAGTGTTTGTTTGTAGTGATTGATTTTAAACATGTTGAGCAAATAATCCCATGCCAAAAGAAAAGACTGAATTCACAGAAATAGTGAGGAATTTACAAGAAAGGTTTTTTTTTCTTACATTGTGCGCCTTTTTGGTGGCAGGATGTATTTATTAGATTTTATTTATTTAGATTATTTATTATATATATAGTGTGTGTGCGTATTTTACACCTTTCCACCAAGAAGTGGAACTCAAGATGACTATCAACATAATGTAGATTAAAAATCCAACTAAAGGTTCTGCCAGTTATGCCTTAGTCCAAGTTAGTCCCTTCAGAACTAACTTGGACTAAGCACATAAGAAGCCCAGGCAAATTTCTCACAGGTTGGAAGCAGGAATCTAAACTTTTGTACATTTTTTCTTACAGGTATTGTTTCTACATGGATCATGGATATTCTTAATGTTAATTCAAGGTTATACTTCATATTTGAAAAATATTACATTAACATTGCTTAATGTGATTACTCATGTTCATTTTATCACCTAGAGTAAGTATTCTGAAATTCAAAAAAGAACCCAGTCTCCTCCATATTGACATCAGTTTGGGCAGACATCTTTAGCCTAAATAGATTAAATGCCTTCAATCTTTGATCAGGATAGAAGAATGTATTTTAAAAGTGTTTACTGCATCTAACCCAATCCTTTCAACTGTCATGATCTCTAAGACAAAGAAGCACATGTACCCTGCCAGGTACTCCTTTAGATTAATTTATTAAAGGAGACCATTATGCAGGAAATTTCACCATCCCATGTCTCACTTCATCACTCTTTTGACATGCATACAAAAGTCCAAAGAACTGCTCCTTTTGAGAAACAACTTCTATATCCATAACAGGAAAAACCCCTTTGATATTGACCAGTAGTGTAATGATAACTGTTGAAGTCCAAGGGTTACCTATGACAGTCCTCATACCCACACTCCAAAAGAACATTCATAAATGCAGGCAGCTGTGTTGACAAGGAATTCGACAAGGATCTACATCCAGGAATTGTTCATCTCCACAGGAGCAAGTGTTTTGTAAAGCTAATGGGTATTAATAGCTCACTGAAGTTCAGGCCACCCAAAATACTTTGCATTGCAACATGAATAGTTCGTTACTATATGTTGTACATGCATGTTCTGGCAAACCTCAGGGGCCCACCTACATGCGTGCAGTAGGGGGAAGAGCCGGTGCACACGCAGTTGAAGGGAGCTGTTACAATTTGGTGTGTGCGCCAGCTCTCTGCTAGTTGCCAAAACTGAAAGAGTTTCAGAGAATGCCTGTGCCGGCTCAGAGCTTTCAGACTCGTTTGGAGATCATTTTCTCTGAGTGAGTCCAAAAGCTCTGAGGCAGGCCGGGTAAATGACCATAACAGGCCGTATCCAGCCCACGGGCCATAGTTTGAGGACCCATGCTTTATTCCTTCTGGCATCAGACCAAGGCCTTTTTGTTTAACCAGTATTTTGATAATTTTTACATATGGTTCAATTCTATTTTAATCAAGTACTGTTAATTGTTTTGATATTCTTATTACTGTGATCTAGAGATTTTCTATAGAAATATAGTCAGTATAGAAAATTTTAAAATAAATATATAATACTCTTTATCCAGCTTGGTTTTCAAACAAAAGAGATTGACTGCTTCCATTATTATTAGTGAATGTATATGTATATGCACTGTAAGCCATCCAGACACTCCACAGGAGTAGGAGGTGACATATTAATGCAAAAATAAGTAAGTCTACAGAAAATCTACTATTTTGGCCCTAGTGTCTCACTTAAATTTACTACTAGACAGCTTACATCCATTTTTCTCATAGTTACATTTCCTATTAACTTAAGGAGGCACATTTCAAGCGGTGAACAAAAGCTGGATAACGTGAAGAACAGACTTTTTTCCTTACTGATGTATGCAAGGCTGGCATAAAAGATGCATTATGAGCTTAAAGTTGCAATTCTCCTAAGGCTTCTTTGACCTCTTTGTTCTTATGTATGCCTGTGTGTCTGTGGTCCTCCTTCTGGCTGGCTGAACACAGAAAGTAGCATCTCAGCTGATGCATTTCAAAAAATAAGTCTTCTGCTTCCTGATCATCCAGCCAGAAGGAAAGCCTGGCATTGAGACTTCACTGTAGAGAAAGAAGGTCAAGGAAACCTGCGGGAATAGCACCTCAGCCTAGATTGCAATGTATCTTTTATACTGCATGGCATACTTCTGTGAAGTGCCTGATTTGCCAGTGTAGGAGCTGGGAGGGTTGGCGGACTGTTTTTACATACTGGTTAAAGTAGTTTTATAGATACCTACTGATATATTTCTGAATATCTCCACCACACTGGAGTTAATGCTGAGTGGCAATTACAATCGTGCTTAGCTTAGGCAGCCATTGCCCATATTGAGGTCAAATATATCCACTTTACACTGCAGGACATGCTACTTCTAACACAAATCTTTACCTTGAATATTAGTAGTTTTGGCTATCTATCTAGATTACAGTATTCTATAAACTCCTGATAAAATAGCAATAAAGCTAAGGTTTAGTGTACATATTTTGAAGTACAGTTAAGTGGACGGCAAACATTTTTATCTGTGCACCATTAGTTTGGGATGCATCTTACAAAACAGACAACCAAATAGGAGCCAATTTGGCCTAACAGCTTAGGACTTGTAATGGCATTTCATAAAGAACGAAAGAGTTTTTAGGCATCAGCAAAACAAATTAGAATGGGCCTGAAAGGAAATGTGGCCTTGAACATCGTTGTCTTGGTGTGAATCAAATAAATACAATTTTAAAATACCATCCTCAATAGGATGGAAAAGGCAGTTAGGTTTATACCATAACTATGTTTGATTAGCGGTTCCATATTGTTTGAGGACAGAGAGTGTGCTTGTAAGATGATCTATAGTTAACAAAGTAGCAGGTCCAAGTAGATTAAATGGGAGCAGTCTAGCTACAGGTGACAAGCCTTAAGTATAAGATCTTTTAATCTGCTAGCTGAGCTCACTTCTTCCTGGATTGAAGAGTCTGCCTTCCAGGTGACAGCCTTTTGGCAACAAGGTATCAAAGGATGCAAGTTGCTTGTTGATGCCCTTTGCTACTGTGGATCAACCCCTTATGTTGACCCTCTTTATGGGCTCTGATGAATGCTATATAAAGATCTCTGTTGTGGTCAAAAGTCCTGATGTAACTTAATAAATAAGGAAATGAAACTTTTGATCAAGTGCAATTTTTCCTTCACTACTACTAGAAATGCTAGCTATGCTTTAGAAGAAAGAAAAGACAAACTAGAAAACAACAAAAGCATTACTATTTTGTTTTGTGTTCTGTACCACAAATCTGCATTCTCTCCTCTAATCAGAATTGAAAATCTACAATGCTAAGTGTAGCCCTACGCATTTTCACAATTTCGTTGCATATGTTAAGAGAGCTCATCCAGTGTTTGGTTTGAAAATCAGAGCAAAGTAAAGATTTCTGTTATCACTGGATTACAGATTTGACTACCAAAAGCACAGTTGTCATTTCTTTAAAGGTTAGTTGCGAAATCCCAGTTTGAAACTTTATTTTTCAGATTGCAGGAAGATGAAAAGAGCGATACAGTTCAGGAGATATCAACTGATAAGGCTCTGGCTTTTCAAGTACAAGAAATGTAAGGTACAGCAAAGAAGTGCTACCAACACTGAAGTTAAAAAGACATTAAAGGATATCAGGTGGGAGTGTAAACTTGAGTCTACAGAGACAGCTGAAATAGTATCACTGTAACCAGCCATGGTAAAGATAACAAAACAAATAGACAGCTTTCAGACCCATCACTGTGTACCACAGAATGCTGTCTGTGTTCCTACTTATCTCTCTACCATCACAATTCAAAAGGCCTATATAACTATGAAAACTGGTCTTTTTCTCTTAATTGAAAGACGATGTTATCATCAATAAAGTAAGGCCAAAGGAATTCAGTTCTGAGGCAGTATTTAACTGCTGTCTGAGATTGTCTACAGAGACTAAACTTGGGTTATTTCCCCAGAAATAAGTGGTAGTATCAAGGAATGAGTATAGATGCTTTGCAATTAGTTACACGTCATGGTTAGAGCCAGGGGTCAGACTAGATGGCCCAGGAGACCCCCTTCTAACACATTCTGCTTCTATGTCACTTACTACATTTCTATACCACCCAAAAGCTGCAGCAATGTTTGCTTTGTTCAGACAAGCTGTTCTTTAACCAGGTATGCTTATGAAGTTTTCTCATCTGCAGAGCTAAAAGTATAGTCATAATAAAGCAGAGCTGCTCATTCTACCTTTCAAGTGGCACAGGGCTGATATGACACAGAACAGATGGCTGCATTCAGAGTTCCTCCTTACATGTTTCTTTTTGCACGAGGGCAGAGATCCAGCAAAGGCCTTTGTTGGTGGAAGGATGGGGAGCTTGGATGATTTGATTTTTTCAGATCTCCCCCCTTTGCAGATTCCTTCCATGCTACCTCACTATATAGTACAATACTTAACCCACCAATTCGTTTTCCAGAGGGTAGAAGGGGAAGGAGGGATCTCTAAAGATTGCTTCCTGATTATAGATTTAAAAAATAAGACACAACATTAGTTCTATTCAAAATAATGCCGAGAGGGTAGTCTAGAGCAGTGGTTTTCAGGCACTGGTCCACGGAAGATTTCTTGTCAGTACTTTGGGGGAGTGGGAAGGATTTGCATCCCACTTGTCACGGACAGGCGTGGGGGCTGGCTGTGCTCCCCCAACTCTTCCTTGGTTGACACTGCATTTGTCGGAAGAAGTTGCCAGGAAAAGGAGAGACACCTCGGTGGGAGCTGGCTGGGAGCCATGCTGTGCCGATTTGGGCATTTTGTTCTTTTGTTGGCATTTTTTGGTATTGTGTTTGGAAACTAATACACAGAATACTGTAAAACATGTATGGTGCTTTTTGTTTCTGCCTCAGTGGTCCCCCAGGTGGTTTTCCTGGTTTTGCCGGTCCCCAGCTGAGGAAAGGTTGAAAACCACTGGTCTAGAACACTTATCTTTTAAAACAGCTATTTAAGACTTTGCCACCTTCTCTTTCAAGCACCTCGTATCAGAAACTCAGTCACTAATAATATTAAAACAAGGACAAGCCCCCACACTTTCAAAATAACTTTTTTCAGAAACTGTGCAACATCTTTTGAAAGGGAAAGACTTGCAACTCCTTAAGAATTTGAGGAACTCATGATTAGGGCAAAATTAAATAAGATGAAGTGGTCCCTGTCACATAATGCTTTTTCTAGGATTGCTGTGGATGTTGTCATGACAACTGGGTAGGAGAAAGGGCCACCTGGAGCTTCATGAATTTGGCCATTTCAAATGGGCAACTTAAAATCAGTTGCATTCTGGTCACAGAGGAAAGAGAAATGTTACTGTCTGAAATAGTGGAGTTGAGCTATTTGACTGTTCATGACCATGTGAAGTGTGGGAGGTGAGAGGTGTTTTTTGCTAGCTGGGCTACAGAAAGGAGGCTTCAAAGATTGCAGCCATTTCTGGAGGGCAAGAGCTGTTTTGAGTCTCAAGTGAAAGGGATTATGAGGTGGGTGCCAGGTGCATTCACATAGCTGTGATTGGTGGAGCATGTTAGCAAAAGAGTGTATAATCTTAAAAGTCTGGAAATCACTGTGCATTATATACTAAAAAATAAATCCACCATTTTTATTAATTTGCTTCAGATGTTCCATATACAGAGGAGCAATAAATCACATAGTGCTTGAACTATTTCAAATCACAGCAGAGTGTAACAAAAGAAACATTTTTCATATGGCAGCATTGGAATATATTGAGATGTGATGGGAATGTTCAACACTCACAAGCACTGTAGCATCACAATCTTTCTGACAAAACACATATGCCAGAATAAAAATAGCCACAGTCACCTTCATAAAACATCTATCAACACCCACACATGCTGCATGCACAGCTAATGATTAAAGCAATTGTGTCGCCTCAAGTTTAATGGAAAATATATATATTAAAAATGATACAGGTTTTCTGTCTGAATTAACAACCCATACATCAACACTGTCAGTTTTAAGTTTTTATTAGACTTGTACGTAATAGGCTTTTTGATGACCACTCTGTGAGGTGGGCATAGAGTGGGAAACCACATCTTAATTTCCTGATAATTATTTAATTCCCTTAGAAAAGATGGTGCACTACCAATACCATTTCAGTCCAAACAATTGCTTTCAATGCCATTGATTATATCAGAAATTGAGGAAATATTTATATTTGAAATGTTAGCCAGGCATAGTGGAAACGGAAATGGTCAACAACAGATTTTCGGGGGGAGGGTGGTTGAATAATTTTGACAACATCCTGCTTCATATATAATATGTTCATTACAATATATATTTCCCTTAGGATTGCATTGTTATCTCAAAGCAAGCCTGTAGTTTGACAACACAAAAGTGCATTTCCAGAAAATGGAACAACCAGTGAAACATGGTGCGAGAAGTAACAAAATAAGATGTGTATATAGCATTGATGTAAATGGAGGCAGGCAATGGTGAAAGTGAGGAGCTTGAGTGAAAAGTGTGAGAGAGAAAAGGACAGATACCTACCCCAACCTGCGCTATCTAGCTATCGCCCTGTGGACTTACAGTATCACCAATGGGCTCACCAAATGGATCACTGTTGGATGAGGCCTGAGATCCATCAGGCTAGAACACAAGAACATAACACTTTTTTTTCTCAAGAACAGAAAGGGAAACAAAACCAGAGGTTACTTTTATGTTATGAATTCATTTCACCATGTGTGCCTGTTGTGAATTAAAACTCACAACTGGCCCATGTATCCCTGCCTTTATGGAGCCATTTGTCCCCATGAAAGCATGTGCACACATGCGTGTGTGGGATATTTATTGAGCTTTGGGCTGGGTAGATGAATTCCGGGGCACACGTCTTTTCTTTCCAAGAATGCAGAAGGGAACCACAATGCAATATTGTTCCCATGGGGGACCAGTGCCAAGCTGCTGTGTATTGTAAAAGAGAAAGAACGCAAACCACGTGTCCACCTTGTATTTAAATGTGAGACCACCCTCCAAAAATATTAGAAATATTCCCAAACTCTTCCCAAAAATTAATCCAAACTCTAGCTGGTGTTTTTGTTTCAGCATTATGGAAATCATTAAAAGGCCACAGAAGGCATCTAGGGCCATCTGCTGTCAGAATGCCAGCAAATTTTAGAGGTCCTGGGTAAGACAGCAGACCGATTTGAGGCCAAAGAAATATTTATTTATTTTATTTATTTTTCAATTTATATCCTGCCTTTTTCCTACAAAGGGCTCACGGCAGCTTACATCTCCTCCTCCATCTTATCCCCTGTGAGGTAGGTTGGGCTGAGAGTCTGTGACTGACCTAAAGTCACCCAGTTGGCTCCATGGCTGAGCGGGGACTAGAACCCAGACTGTCTGAGTCCCATGCTCTTAACCACTGCACCACACTGGCTCTTCCTATATATTCACAGGAATATATTCCTGTGCATTGCAAAGGTAGCAATAGCTTTAGACTTGGACGTGATCAGATGAATGCCTTCAGCTGGTTTCTGCTTTAAGCCCGATGAACTAGGAGTTCCGGTTCATGAGAAGCACTTGTTACGACCACATCTGACTAGTCACATACACATGATTTTGCAGCAATGTGCGAAGCAATCTGGATCTGTGCATAGCTTGTTGCGAGTACAAGCAAATGTTAACACGGCCATAACAAATTCAGCATCGGGCTGCCCCAGCATTTGTGAGGTCATGCTTCTGCTGTTTCCTTGCAAATGGGACAGGCACAGAGTCATGCTTCAGCTGTGGAGTTCATTATTTGTGCTGTTGTCCTAAACTAAACTATATGGTTCAACTGTGCAGCTACATTTCTCTATATCCCTGTCTGCCCAGGCCACAATCTAGTAACCTGTTTCATTGTTGTTGTTAATTATTTTGTCATTGTCCTGTACTTGGATCCCTCTTTCTAGTCAGTCCCTCTCCCTGCTTTGCCCAGACGCTTATTTGGAGAAAGCAGAAGGAGTAGGCAGGTATCAGTAAATTCGACAAATTACAATTTGGGTTGGAACTCTAGCCATTGCCTGTAACTTCATCCTCTCTGCCCGCCCTTGTGGCAGGTATGGTGGGAGCAGGCAGGTCTGGTAAGACGTAGGCAACATCAGGGCAACTAATAGTACAAGCAAGTTGCTTAACCCCTGTAAATAATGGCAAAGATGTATAGAATAGGACTAAGAAATTCTACTTCTTCTACACATCTCACAGTCTATTTAATATTATATTTCAAGGGAGCTATAGAAAATATTTTATCAGCTGGGCATGTTAACTTTGGAACCTGTGAACTGTGTGAAGAGTAATGCCAAAACAAATTAGAATTACAAATGCATGATTTGGAGCTGTGCCTTACCGCTTCTTGTTCTTCACTTTTGCTTGGACTTTCAAAGCCCTCTTCAAAGAGGTCATCTGTAGCAGGGTCACTGGTATGAGACGCTGAGGATTTGGATGGAGAACTTTGCCTTGGAGCAGGAGTTGGAGCTAAAGAAAGACAACAGGAAAGATTTGCATTGAATGCACTACTGAATCCTAAACATCATCTGAGGATGTTTTGATGAGCAGTCTGGGAAGGCTGCAAATAGGGATGGATTTCCTTTCTTTGATCATCTGTTCATCTACTCATTGATTCCTTTTATTCTTAGGAAAAGTACAGCATTTTAAAAGTCTCTAACAATTTACATAACTTTTGTTTGACATATTTTTGTTAGTAGCTGCACATAGATCTCATAAAACCGGCACAGCAGAGACTGTAAGGTAACCAAAGATGCATAAAACCTTCAAGGGGGGTGGGGGGCAAGTTAAAAAGGCATGTATATCAGCATACTTTTTACTAACTCTCATACAACTAATTTGTGTACAATCCTGGGAAGTATTTTTTTTATGGCCCAAGCCCACAAAACCGTGTGACCTGGGATGATGCTAGTCTACTGCTGAATCAGGTGGGATTCACAGAAGTCCAAGTCATCTGACTTTGAGATTTCCGACATCCCAAGCTGCAAAGCTGGTGCGACTGTGTGGTGAAGGGAAATTGTTCAGCACTTGACAAAACTCTGGCAAGACAAAATTCCTTTTGGATTTCCCAAAGTGCTTTGGAGACATTGAGTTTAAGAGTTTCATGAGTCTCAACACAGTAAGATTTAAATGTGGACTTTCAATTTTATTTGTCTTTTGCAAAATTTAGTTATCCACTTATTAGTCATATGACAACTATATCAGCAGAACGTGCCCTTGTTCTATTTTGGTTTTTATCTTTGCAGAAGTAACAATGCATTTATCTGAAAACCTTTAAAATAAATTATATAAATATATAATCTTGATAGGATTCTACATAGAATTCTACATTGTTCTTTATAATCTACTGATAACCACTAAGATATTGTTCTGTACAAGCTATGATATTAAATCAACTCAAAAAATAGTAATAGTATACTGAAATGTAAAGTAAATTATGTGGAATCATCAGAAATATACAGTGATTGTATCAGTGTAGCAGTGACCCAGCACAAATCACCACAAGTGCCAACCAAATCCACGATGAGTTCATATCTGGAAAAGGTTGCTCCCCTGAATGAAAATTCTCTCATCAACATTTTTTTTTTAATTTAGGGTTGATTCACACAAAATGTTTTTGCAATCATGTAATTGAGGTTATCAGGTAGGGTTCAGAGTTATATATCCAAAATCAGCAAGCAAAATCATTAAGCGCAGTTACCACTGAAAAATGATTCACTGACAACAGTGATCAGAATCCCAGAAGTCAATCATTCAAGCCAGTTTCTATGCCTATTTGACATGGGACTATACTGTCTTTTGAAAATAAAAAATAAAGTAATACTGTTAATTAATTATACATGTCCAAGGATTTGATGTGCTTATCCTTATGGTCATGTTTCCCAGCCTCAAAGACAATGAACTTATTTACTTTTAACTTAAACACATGGACATTTTTCATAGCTTCACTGCAGTCAAGCAGGGAAACATCGTGTGGAAACTTGCAGGAGAAAAAGCGTGTGTGGGGATACTCACGTGAGTTCGTCGATGGCGTTGTAGAAGTCACAGGAGTCAAATTTAACTGAGAGATGTCAAATTCATCACAATCATCTGCTTCCTGTGCCATCCCAACTTTGTTAAAGTAACTGGAGAAGGCCTCTGAGGTACAACTGAGGGAAGGCTGATCTGGTTTTCGTGATGGCACTGGCGGAGGCTGAGCCATCTGGAAATCTTTGAACATGTCTTTTCCTGCTTGCTGTCTAGGCCTATCTGCCTGTGGACTTGGTCTGGCGGAATCGCTTGCAGGTGCAACAGGAGCAATGGGAGCCACGGTACCTTGAAACACAGCTGCTTGTAAAGGCAAAACAGTTTGTGTTGGCATGAAGGCAGCAGGCTGAAACTGACCAGCTGCAGATGGCCATGGTTGCTGGGTGGGAGAAAATATCCCAGGCTGCCCCCATGCAATTGACTGTCCTCCCTGCATCACCTGAGCAATTGGAGGCTGAGCACCCATGGCCAGTTGTTGTGGAACAAGTGGTTGTTGTCCCCAGAAGGAGGGCAGGACAGCTCCCATTGCAACATAACCTTCAGGGGAAAGAGAGGGGGCACAAGTTCAGAACCGGAACAGCAAAAACAGGGCAGCCAAGGAAGAAACGTTGCTACAGATACACAATGGAGGAATCACAGGCCTTCGTGGTGGAATAATTCGCTTTGCTATCTGCCCTAAGAGCTCCATTAAATGTATGGCGAAGGTTGCGAAGACAAGGGAGATGGCTTGGGATGAGACAGTTACTGGATTGTGTGCAAAGCGGAACCTAGTTCAACGGCACTACACTCCCGACTAAATAATAGCAAGAAAAGGCTGTTCCTCTGTCCCCGCCCCCTGAAATGGGCTCCTTTGTTTCAGAGTATTTGGAATGCTCATTCAGCCAGCCAGCCGGGCACAGACCAGCACTTACTTGTACTTTCCTTCCAATATTTTTAGCTTCATGAGCAGCTGTGAGCAGCTCAGAAGCTTGCTTTATTTTTGTCTTTTCAGCAAGTTGGTTAACAAAGTCTTTACCTCTCTACATACACCACAATTCAACACATCTAAGATCTTTTATTTTCCAAGTTTCCCTTAACCATTTGTTCCTGGCAAACCTAGCAAGCAAAGGCATTTAAAAGAAGAACATTATTCCATGAGCCCTGCAGTACATTTGTTACTGAAATGACCATCCATGTAGACCTCTGCTATTCTTTTTTTATTGAAACCAGAGAGTCTCTCATTAACGCCTTGATTTCAGCAGCTGCAGTTATCACACAAAACAGCAAAGGTCTCCCTGTATAGGAGAATGCCAAGTACATATCCAGGACTTTGAGCAATGTTAGGAAGCTGTGAAAATTCACACAAGCAGTAGACAGACAACATTTTTCACAGAGCTGATGTATCATCACTTTCTGAGGTGTAGGCACATGCACACATAAACACAAACACACAGTTCTTTTTGTCCTGGTCAAGCACTTTTTGCAGGTTTGTGAATTGCTAGAAATAACCTGTAAAGTGTGTTTGAATTCACACCATGCGGAATTGTGTGCCTTACCTCAGCCTTGAAGAATGGTTGGGCATGAGAGCAGAGTTTGCACATGGCCTCTCGCTATAAGTGAGATCAGATGTTGGAAGCAAACCCCATGACACTAATCACAGGGGTAGAAAAGCCTATAAGGCTGGGCTCTGCCTCCTCTCTTCAGCTACAGCTTCTAAACCAATCATTTGAGGCTGAGAGTCTAAGAGATGGTTTGAACCATGCTTGAAGTTCTTCTGACTCACACCAATTCAAAGCAACAAGGCTATGTGTCCACTGAACAGACAACCTCTAAACATATAATTTACTCCATTAGGAATGGAATTTATGAGATGGCATTCTAACTTTCTATAGAACCTTTAAACCTTTAATTCAACAAAGAATGGCCCATTTACAACCCAGGCTGGTATGTCATTATTGCGGGGTCCAGATGCAATCACAGCTCTTCCATATCACTGAAGAACTCCCAACAACTATCATCTATTTCCATTCTCAGTGAAACACAATAGGTATAATTTGCTTCATTAATTAACTTGAATAGAAATAGCAGTCATGTGAGGTTTTCTTCCAGTTTAGCCTTAGGCTTGGTGAAGAGAAAATATTTGAATGTCTGTGGTGAAGGTTGTATTAGGAAGGGAATATCTCATATCCTTCTTGAGATTTTTTTTAAATAGCCAAAAGATCCATTAGCTTGCAAAAACATTTTGTATGAAACCCTGTTTTCAATATTTTAAAGGTATCATTTTTAGTCTTCTATGCTTCAGCTGAGGTTTCTTTTTGTTAATTCAGTATACTTAAGATGGGAAAATCTCTCATTTTACAAGCAGCAGAATCTACTCCTCAAACCCATGCCAGGCTGCTGAAGTAGTACCCATACTTTATAATAGATATTTGTAGGCATTTATTTACTTTACTTTAGATGTTGCAGCTCATGAGAATCTCAGCCAGGAGTTAACTTGGGCCTTGGACTGAAAATGGCACATCTGCCTCCCATTTCTACCTAGTGGGAAATATAAGGAAAATGGCTTGGGAGTAGGGCATCTTAAATATTGTCTCCTTGCACATAAATCTACCAAGAGCCTAAATTTACCCTCTAGGGCCCTGTTATGGGTCCTACCACCTGCAAAGGTGAAGTTGGTGGAGACCCTTCTGTGCTGTAGAACATCTTTCCCAGGGGGGCTGTGTTGCCCCTTTTGCTAATCAACTGGACAGGCAATAGTGTTCCACAAAGCTTGCAGTCTATTAAGGTACAATCCTAGGCATGTTTAGACAGCAGAGGTCCTACATGCCGTAGGGAAAAGAAGGTTGTTGGGAGTTGGATGATTCCTCCCCGTCCCACAAGGATGCATAGGATTTCTCCCAAATGTGCTTTCTTGATTTTATAGCATTCTTCTGCTGTAATACTCATTTAATTCTATTCCATTTCTATATTATTTCCAGTAGTCAAAGTTCTCTGTGTAGTCTACAAATATTACAATTTAAAAAATACAATATTGCTTTTACAGACAAACATATAGACTCGCTTTCTCTCTCATTACATACACACACAACTTTAGCAATCAACAGTAAGAGATCACAAGACCCAATTCAAAACCTTATCATACGCTGCCAAATGCCTGAGAATATAAGAAGGTCTTAACCTGCCAATGAGAAGTTAACCGTGTTCACACCAAGCAGGCACCAAGCAGCGTCTGGGGAGACTGTTCTATAATTGGAGAAGCTTTGCCATTGTTTTCCATTTCAGTTCAGAAATTATTTTTTAATGCTTGTTTTGCACATTGCTTCAAACACTTAATTTATAAATAAATAAGCAATATAAAAAGTCATAACTTATCCTGTGTGAGGAAAACAGCTCACACAAGAGAAAGCATGATTCTCTTTATTCATCAGACTGGGACTATATCCATAATCTCCTAGTCTGAACAAGGAAGAGAATTGTTATTCTACATGTATGTGGTGAAAAATGCAGGGGGTTCCTATATATTATTCTTAACAAGATAAACTTGTAGATATCCAAGCACAGCCTACTGAAATCTCAAAAGCCAGCTGGGGGCTTAATAACATCTAAGTCAGGGAAAGAGGCTTCAGATCTGTGAACTCCTCTTTAATCTCCCTCAAATTCTTAGAAGAATAATTTAATGTATGTGCCTATACTCATATGAACTTTCTCTTCATATTTTATTCAGGGCATAACATTTAATTTATCTTAAAGGAAAAAAAATGGATATCCAGAATGGTTCTGGATAATTTGCACTATCATAGTGGAATTCTAGTAATGTTTTTCAAAACAAACATGGGTTTCCATTGTGTTCCATTCTTCAGGGCAGGTAACAATAGTAGAGAAATAGATTTCAAAACAGTTGCTGACCAATTCAAAAGCATCAACAGAGAGAACAAATTAATTGTATCCAAGCTTTAAAACTGAAGCAAAGTATTAAATTATCATCTACATCAGGGACCCTGAAGAACACTGAAAAATGTCCTAAAAAATCTTTGTATTTTTGAAAAAAATCTTGTGGCCACTGAAACTCCAGCGAAATCAGAAGAGAGAACAACAGGAGCCAACTGGGTGACTTTGTGCCAGTCACAGGCTCTCAGCCCAGCTTACCTCACAGGGTGGTTGATGTCAGGATAAAATTGAGAGCAGGAGGAGAATAATGTAAGCTGCTTTGAGGTTTTTTTCAGTGTACGAAAAAAGTGGGCGATAAATCCAATAACAAACAGATTTTGTGGGCCAAACAAAGAAAAGTTACTGTTCCATTGTCTTCTGATAAATATGAAAGGATCAGAGAGATTTTAACCAAAGGGTCTGATTCTGAAAGGCTTCCCAAAATGTGCAAACTGTATCCATTGAAAAACAATGTATGTGAGATGATGTAAAACTCTGTCTGTTGTGTTAAGGACAGTCAGCCAGCGATTTATGAGCACACATGTGTGAATCAGCACTTAGTTACTAACACTATAAATCTACAAGGCTTTACTCTCCGAGTTTATGAATGTTCTGCTTTTGAGCAGAATCGCGTAAGTCTCATGTCTTACTGGAGGAATGCTCTGGAGAGAAGGAGTTCCCAGAGACAAACAGCTTCAAACAGCCACCCATTCCAGAGCACTGTGGACCTCTGGGGAGATGGTTGTAGGTCCATCTCTACAAGAACAGCTCAACTGCACCACCAAGACAGCAGCTATCTATCTATCTATCTATCCCCAGGGAGACCAACATCGCAAGAGACAGGCTGGAGAAGACCTTGCGGGCGTACAGTACCTATTGGTAGTAGTAAAGCTTCTTCTAAAGCCCAGTGCTACAACACAGCCCTGGGTGGGGCTGGAGGCTTCAGACCACAAGCCTAAGGAGGGGAGACCACCTGAACATCTTACTTCATCTCCTGATGCCTTGAAACCTTGCCACTGGCCCCTAGGTGACTGACAAAATCCTGTTTCTGGGGCCTCTTTTTAGACTGGACTGCTTCTCCTATTGACTTTGTACCTCTGAGATCGATGTGCTCCATAGGCTGCTTCAGAACCAAGCCTCAACCTGTCACAGCAGGACAGTATGACTTTCCCATTAAGATCACAGATGCCCAGTTGAATAGCTTGATGTGAATAACTCACCTGAGGGTACAGCAGCAGGGCTGTAAGGTACAGAACTAAAAACCTCTGCACCGGCAGGAAGTGACTGGGATGAAGATGGGATAAAGGCATCACCTGGAGTTGCAGGGGTCTATAAAACAAGGCAAGATTGAATGCACTGATAAATATGCTCAGTGACACATCAGTTGCTGTGTGCTGCCAGGAACTGGCTCCAGATTCTCTTTCCCAATTAAAAGAGCTAGCATGCGAAAGAGGAAAACACGAGGTGGGTGATGGGTGGAATAATAATAGAGAAGATGTAGATGTGAGAGAGGTGGAGAAGAAAACAGCAGCAGCTAGAAACAGGATGAGAAATGGTACGAGACAAAATTCGTTAGAATTTGTCATGTACTCAATAAATTTAAAGTGTTTTTTTTCCCAGCACCTAAGATATATGCAGATTCTTACAGCACCTGTTTCCTCATAAAGGTCTAAGGCTTTGTGATTTTAATAGCTTCACAGGGGATCAGTGTAAGCAATTAGTGCTGAAAAAGTAGAAAGGTAATGAGCGATTTTACAGAGGGAAAGATTCAAACTGGGTAATATGATTGCAAACCTGTTTGAAATTCTTTCTGCTTCAGTATGGGGCATTGTTTCTCATGAATATCTAAATACATTATACTGCTACAAGAAGTTTACTTAAAATGGCATGCAAGAAAGAAACAAGACATGCATTACCAGTACTTACAGGGGGAGAGGTTACATCGGGAGGAGTGGACATGTCCCCAAACAACTCTAGCTGGGGAACAGCCTGCAAAGAATTTCAAAACAGGAAAGAGTAAGGCATTTTCTTATCCGCTGAACAACAAGGATAGACTTGCAGTGAAAGGTAAGCATTACTCCCCCAATATTTTTTTTACATTCTGGAGTAAACTATCTGGGCTCTGTCAGTTTTCCTACTTCATGTCTCTGAGACAAAGCTTAAAAGCCTAAAAAAGTTGTTTCTTTACACTCTGTCAACCAGTATCTTCCCTTTATAATACTAAAGATAAAAGGGATATTTTTAAAACTTACCATAAATGTCCTAGAAGGTGTCCAGAGGATATACTTTAGATGTGACATATTAACACCTCTTGGTCAGAACACAGGAACAGTTCTCTTATTTTTATTACTCTTCTTAATGCTGACATTTCAACGTATTTCTGTTTAGTTGGATCTTTAGGAAGACTATCTTATTTTTTCCTTTCCCTTTTTCTTAGTCTCATTCAGTCTCAGGCTTTCTGTCTCACCACACTAGCTAGGAAAGGCCATCCACAAGGAGACCTTAACAGTTAAAGCATCTTCCAGAAGAAAGAATACTAACCAGAACCTTCTCCTAGAAACCCATGATATGCAGCTGTTATAGGTCAGACTGTAGGCTGCTAGGTGCAATTAAGGGATATAGCCAAAAGCGAGTTGCTAGACAACTGTCAAGGTTGTTAGGCATGCTAGCCAACTCTGGGAACTAGTTACTTCTCAGTTAAAAGAAAGATAACATCTGCTTGTTGATCTGAAATCAGGTACATAAGCATAGCAATAGGAAGCTCAAGAAGAGACACAGAGAGACCCTACTAGTTTTCTGTCCTATAGCATGGTCTCATATGCCAGAAGGAGGACAGTGAAGGAGACAAAGCCCATAAAAGCCCATATGGGATGCTGTTCCTAAGTGGAAATTAAGGGTTGAAGACTCAAAATTGGAGATGGATTAGAAATTTTTAAACAAAGTATATTTATACAGGATACATTTGTGCGCCAAAATCTGCACTTTTGGGGATTTTGTGATGCAGTTTGCAAATAAAAATGCGCAAATAGAAGATAAGTATACTATAAAATGCCTATATTAGGGCATTCCATCACTTACAGAAAGTGTTATATGGACATATTAGAAGAAAGGTGCACAATTCTTACTTTATAAAATGAAATTAAACTTGTGCAGAAACAGGCCAAAAGTCATGGTTGGTTGCAATAACAAGAAACTGAGCAAAATTAAAATGGACAGATTCACACATCCCTATTCTAAAGTGGTACATATCAAACCTTTAGTAATTACAGATTACTTAGGGTGTGTTGACTACAGATGGGTGTTTCAATTTATTCCTAGAACAGGGCTTAGGAACAGGCACCAGAAGGGCTATGCAAAGGAAAATTGTAATTGAGGGAGTTAAACACCGGGTGGATTTGAATGTTCATGACAATGATCCTGGCACCCAGACTTACTATAATGACTAAACACCATCCTCCACTATCTTCTGCCAAGTTATCTCCCATTAATGTATCCTGCATCAAGGCGACCATGCCTGTAATCTTTTTCACTAAAAACTGCTCATTTTGCAGTTCCCAAAACATCTGAAGGTTTGCCCTTGACATATGTCCTTGAGTTTTGACTGTATAATGAGAATTTTGCTTCTCATAGAAGTGATTCAAACAACATAAAGAAACAGAAGTGAGCAGAAGATAAGCAGAAGGTTGTACCCAAACCCAGACTCTCACTAGTAGAAAAGGAATATGTATAATCAAAATGATTTTTAAAGCCTGCTAAAGACAGAGTTCTAAGGCACTCCACAGGAATCCTTCTTCCTACCCAAGAGGCAGGGTGCATGGAGTGTTTCCTGGAGGTAATGTCAGAAGACTGACGATGTCATCTGAGTGGGAAGTGACATTAGATAAATACCAGGCACTCTAGTCTTCTTAAGGAAACCCTCACTTTGAAAGGGCCAATATTAATAAGGGTCCTTTCTTTGTTTCCTCATCCAACATCTGTCAAACTATCCACATTTTTAGTGCAAAGTGGATGGCCTGCTGACAAATAGCTGGAAGTTATTTCTTCATCAGAAAAATATCTGCTAGGTGACCCTAAAATAGCACCAAACCATTAAAAAATTCTGTGGGCAGGGAAATATTTAGAAGGTATATAGATTTTTTTAAATGAGCAATGTGTTTCACATATATTTATCTATAGAACAATCCTGTACAGTGGTTGTATCAGTATTATTACTTCACACTGTAGATGTGGGGCACTAAGTGAGAACAGTGTGCCTGTGTTTTGGAGCATTAAGAGCCACCAAAGCACATCAGCATAGCACAGATTTCATCAGATGCGAACTGATAATCCCATATTAAATCTGGGAATCAGATGCAAGATTTAGATCAACATACCTGCAAATTGTGTGTGAGTAGGTGCATTGCGGAAGAACTCTCCAGAGGCAGGAGAGGCATTTGACTTGCACAGACAACAGCAGCAGCAGCCTATCAAACCAACCCTCCATCATAAACTCCCTTAAAAATATTTATGAAATACTACCATTATCTCATTTTCAGGTCTCTCCTGCCCTTCACAGGACCATTCATTCACACCAATGTCCAAAAATTAAAAGAGATTTAAAGAACACATTTCTGTTCTTTGGGGAGAGTATGCCAGGAGCCACAATGCTCAGAAAAGGCTTCCTTAAAATTTGTGCCTTCCAAGCCTGAAGCTCCCTGTGCATTAATTTTAGAGAACAATGTTAACCACCTGAGTTTGAAGGCACTCCAATTAAAGACCCTTGAAATGGAAAAAAGGAGTAAGATCCTTTTTATAGCCTGAAGTCTCTCTCTCTCTCTCTCTCTCTCTCTCTCTCTCTCTCTCTCTCTC
>NW_025335587.1:6489635-6511095 GCF_004798865.1 Varanus komodoensis
CCCCCCCCCCCCCCCTTTTGAAGCAGAAGCTCAGCACCTACATTGCTTTAATTTAATCTAAAAGCAACTAGTTATTCCACATATAAATGTCGGACAAGAAAGTCTAGGAAGATTTTCTTCTGAAAGTTAGTTCTTACTCCTATTAAAAAAACCCTCATTTAATAAGATGCCATGCATTTTAAAGGTTGTGTTCCTCATGCGGCCAGTAGGCGTAACAAATCCATTCATATGGCAAGGAGGAAATTTACCAATTATCATGGGATGAGATTATTTTTCAGCCTCTGGAAGCCAAGGGTACTCTGATAAAGCTGTGCTTCTTGTTAATCTTTATTCTAAGAAGTCTCAGCAGCTAGCCAATGATTCTGAGATGCTGTTTCTCCATCCCTCTCCCTTCCTCCCCCCCACCCCACACACACACCATAAAAATTGTAGTCTTAATGGCAAAGGACCTATTATATGGCATATGTCTGAACTACCGCACAGATTTCAATTGAAATTCAATTAATCCTGGCCATTACAAGAACATCAAGCAATAATTTGGGGTAAAAAAAAAAAAACAAGCAAATCTGGTGAAATGAAGTTTGCTTAGCATCTTTACAGCTTTTGGTGGCATACTGTGTGGTCTCCAGGGGCCTAGCATACAGAGCTTTCAAGTAGATTTGGCAATGTAGTATACCTATTTAAATTATCACTGTTACTGCATAGTAAATTATTAGACATTTTATAGAATGATGCACAGAAAACATGATGATATGATAAGCTGATGAGCAATTTGAGGAGTTGCATTAGCATGCAAATAAGGAAACTAATCAAAATTTGTTTTGCTAATATAAATAAAAGGGCTTTTTAAAAGCTAATAATTCTCTTTGTAACAGAATATTTTATTTGTGCATTAAAGATTGCCTGCCCTGGTTGAATGTGATTTAATGGAAAATGTTTCTTTGATGGCTGCCTGCTGAAGAAGTGTCTGTGCAATTATGGGAATTGGACAACCACTGATTGTTTATAAAAACCATGTGACTGGGCTATCCTGGTCAGGTTGTAAGCCAGCAGTCTGCTCCTGCCTGGCGTTGGATATGAGCAGGGGGGCTGTTACATGTATGAATGGTCCAAAAGAAACTCCTTCCTTGGGTTGAGGTATGGTTCTTGTCCTCTTGAATTCATTTTAATAGGATTAGCCTGTTTTTTCCACACTAACCATATCTAGATGTGAAGTCATATAAGGATAAAAGCCCACATCGAGCTCTTCCACTGTCCTAGTGCTTTTCACTAAGTCTATTACAACTTAGCAAAATGGGTTATTGTTTTGTTTTTGTTTAATTTGAATGAGCTGAAGCATAGCAGTATAAATGAGAAGCAGTACTGGATTATTACTGATTAGAACAACTGCATTCATTTATGCATATTCGTGGTTCAAGCACATCTCTCTCTCTCTCTCACTCTCTTTTTCTCAAGCTCCTTGGGGCAGCATTCTGCATTTTCATTAATATTTCAATGGTCATGCCATGAAGGATTTTTCTGTGTATGAAGTATGTTCCTGTTTACTGAAATGTAATTAACATGGAACATTTCCCTCCTTTTGTATAAGGGCAGTATCTAATGCTGCCTTCAGACAGGACCAAACACAAGTAGAAGCTAAAGTAAAGGTAAAGGTTTCCCCTTGACATTAAGTCCAGTCATGCCTGACTCTAGGGGGTGATGCTCATCTCTGTTTCCCAGCGGAGGAAGCCAGCGTTTGTCTCCAGACAGTCTCCATGGTCATGCGGCCAGCATGACTAAACACTGAGGTGCACGGAACGCTGTTACCTGCCCACTGAAGTGGTACCTTTTTATCTACTTGCATTTGCATGCTTTCGAACTGCAAGGCTGGCAGGAGCTGGGACAGAGCAATGGGAACTCACCCCGTTGTGCAAATTTGAACCGGTGACCTTTCGATCTACCAGCCCAGTAGCACAGCGGTTTAAACCACTGCGCCACCTGCAGTCCCAAGTAGAAGCTAGGAGGTCCTTAAACATACAGAGATGGACCAAAACACTCATTTCTTGATTAGGGCGGGCTGGTGGAGCTTGCATCTTGCCTCGAAGTTTTGTCAGTGTCATGTGAATGCCAATGCTGCACAATGTATTCATGGATGGAGCCCCACGGTCTGATGCCCCCAGACTTGACCTTCCGTTGGCCCTGCCTACTGTGCCAGGGCTGTTCTTTCATCCTGAGAGCTGTTTCCAAAGGTTCCTGGCTCCTCGCAGTGTTTCTGTTCATAAAGCTGTTAGCACTGAATCTTGCTTGATGAATTCATGCGGACATTTAAATTTATATCTCATACTTTAAAAATGTATGTATACACCTTATACCAGAAACTAAAAAAAAAAAAAGATTTGGGCTGCTCTAGAGCTTATTTCACGGAACCCTTTCATCTCAGCGTTGATACCTTAAATATATCTTTGACTTTCGACTTGCTTTTTCATTGGAGCATGTCTGGGTCTCACATTGGAAACTGACTAAAAAAAGTAGGGATAAAAAAAAAAGCTCACACTTTGATTAATGCAAACTTACCCAATTCACACTTCCTGAACCAATGCACAAAACCAAAATATGGTTATACTTGATATAATCACTTCTTGTGATGTTTTGATGCAGTTTTCCATTAAAATTGCACATGGAAATACATATATTAGGGACTGTATACAAAATAGGTGTATTAAGGGAAATTGTGAAGGGAAATTCATACAACACATATATAGATTTTTGTGTCAGTTTAACTTTTGCCATCCCACCCAAATTTCTGTTGAAATGGAAGGAAATAAAGATTGAAAAATGAGAAATGGAGAAAAACAAAACTGATTGTTCCGTCTCTAGGAGAAATCCTTGCTCATATCCACCAATTATGTGTTTTGAAATTACAGGTCAAAATCCATCAACCTTTTCCTAGGATTTATAAGTATGTAACACCTTATGAAAGGAAGGTTAAGAGGTAAAATACTTAAGTGCTTGGGTGTTAGATACTTGGATTATGATCAAACAGTTGCATTTTTTACCTACATCTTAGAACTTGTAGTAACTGGGGCAAATCTCTGCTTAGCCAGTTTATACACTGTGTTTTTTTAGTAGTTCATCTATGTCTACAAAGAATTAGCTTACCTGAGTGACTCTATCAAGATTTTCATCTATGTCCAACAATAGGTTTCCATTCTCCAGCTGTAATGCATGATTGATGAAAATGAAAGTGAACTATTTATGGAAATGGCATGTACTGCTGAGCACAACAGTGATGACTTCAACAATTATTGATTTTACTTCTGAACAAAAGCTATTCTGTAGTTTCTTAGTAAGATATTTTTTGCTTACTTGAGTGATAATCTAATTATACAGAACACATTGGCTTATTTCAATGCCAAGAGACTGCATATGAATGGAGAGTGAACCCCTTCAGTAAATTATGCTTATTTACAGTATTATCATATAGGTAATTGAACATAATTTATTCATAAAATACCCACAGTTGGGGTTAAAAGCACATCTCACATCTCAAAGTGGTTGGCCAGCTTTCCCTTGATAGTAGTACCAAAGGTATTTTATACTGCGGCAGAATTCAGAGAAAAATATTGCACTGTCCAAGTTTCCTTCAATAAGCAGGGCTACACACATTCCACCTATCATGATAGACTTGGCTATGTCAGGTCCTATATAGAAATCATATCCTATCTCAAGAAAGCATCCAATGTGGAACAAATAGTTTATGTTGAAATACAATGTCTTTAAGCAGTTTTCCTGAAATTAAGCATTGGGATTCTTCACATAGGTATGAATTTATTCTGGATTTTACTAGAATAATATTCCACTCTTTTTATGTGACCTGGGTTTCTTGCACTGTATCTAGTTAAATACATCATGGATTAGTCATCAACTTAATGAGAGCTACCGTGGCATGTATGTTTCCCTGCTATCACAGTGCAGTCATATACCAAGCCTAAAAACACTTCCCATTTAGAAGACACTAAAGGCAGTATTTTTATATCTATTGTTTCAACAGAAAAAAAATCTATGGCCTTCTTTTCTATAAATAAATTAATAACTTAAAATTTAATAAATATATTTATTAAATAAATATAATCTATATTTCTATACATTTTACTAGGGGCCTACATTAAGTTCTATATGTTTTACTAAGGGCCTTCTTCTTGTGTACATTGATCAATTATCCTCTTGTTCATACATAAAATATAATTGGGGCCAGACATACCATTTTTATAATAATCTACTGAAAACAAAAGAAAAGGGCAAAAGCAAACAGAAAGATATGTCATGGCTATCTATCTATCTGATCTATCTATTAGATTTAAATCTTGGATTTAACCTTTTCCCATTTTTAAGGCACTCAAGGTGGTTTACATAATTCTCCTCCTCCTGCTCTCAGTCTTACCCCACAACAACCATCTGTGACTCTGTGACTGGCCCAAAGTCACCCAGCTGGTTCCATGGCCAAGTGGGGACTAGCACCCAGGTCATGAGTCCCTGTCCAGCCTTCTTAACCACTATACCACACTGGTTCTTGAACTTATGAACTCAAGAAAATACTATATAAAGAAGCTAACTAGTACCTGATTTCAATGAAACGGGAAACCCAGAAGGACGCTAATACATTATTGCTTCATGACTTGTCACGGGAATTCTTAAAATCCAACACATAATCATTTGTACATTTCCCCCACCCGCGACACCCACTTTTATCTTTTAAGGACCACTCCCGCTAGCCACCCTTTTCTTCACCCCTGCCAAAGTATGCCACAGTGCAACCTCCACCGTCTTGCTGAAACAGCACTGATTGCGCTTAGGAAGCTGTCTGGAACAACACTGCATAGGAGAATCATATGTGCAGTGTTCAACAGGCCATTAGCAACATCCTGACTCTTCCATAGCAGGACCTCCCAGAAAAGAGTTGCCACTCAGTATCCCCAGTGGCCAATTATCATGGCACACTGGGTCTGTATCCTCCATCAGTTCCTGTTCTGCATCACTTGCTGCTGAGGAGAAGCTTCCTAAGGGTGAACTATTAGTGTCTATTAGACCATGGAAAAGTCTTCAGCAGAGATTTCACACAGCTACAATGTGCTAACTGGGGGCAAATATTTGGCCCCATGTGTCTCTCTCCTTAGACATTTCAATACAAAAGCTTCCTCCAATTAAAAGCAAACAATCTAACCCCCACCCCCACTCTCTTTTGTGTGCTGCATGAAACAGGCCTACGTGTGGGACAATGCTTGATTGTCTGATCCTAGAACTGAAATCTTTGTCAATTTCTGTGTGGAAATGTAAAGAATACTTTTAATTACTTGACAGTCTGTCTCACTGCAGGTCAACACACTCATCCTCAGGAGATGACTGTAGAACATACACATAAGTAGTAAAACAGCGATGTAGTGGAAGGACTATTAATCCTCAGACCAGGAAGATATTAAGGCTTGTCCCAAAAGCAGTATCTCCCTATCTTAATGAATGAGAGTCTGGTTGTAACTCTTGAAAAAGGCAGAACATTTAAATTCAGAAATATTAAAATAGAAAGCACCATGCAGGTTTTTTAAGCCTCTCCATTCCCACTGGATTTGCTACTGGACTGAACAGAAAGATAAGGAAACCGTGGCTGTGAAAACAGCTGGTGTGGAAACTGCCTCTGCACAGAGCCCTTGGCACAGGCAGTCTTCTGCAGGGAATGGACTTTTCTCCATCAGTGATTTTCATAGATGTTCATCATCCAAGGTGTACTCCACAAGGAACTGTGGGGCATTTCTGACACACCTGACAGAGGTTCTAGTGATTCCTTCTATGTAAGTTGCCATTTTGGGTATGTAGCATAAATCTAGAATTCCTGTTTAGCTCCGTTTTTAATCTAAGGCAGAGTTGCAGTGCTTCTTTCTCCTTGATTTTAACATCTAAGTCCGAGTCTTGAATTACTCATGCTCAAATTTCCCTTGAATTTTGCTAACTTTAAAAAATGATCCACTGAAGAGCATTTTAACAAATAAAGCAGTATATAAGTTGTAATAACAACCAATAAAATATTCAGGAATATCTTATCCGAGGCTTAAACTCATGCAACTATTATTAACATTAGCACATGTGATGTTTGAAGTCCCCAAGCCTTAGAATAGTTATTAAGCAATTAATGAAATTTTTAATTCTTAAGATCTTGGCAGCAGGATACATTTGAACAAATCATCAAAATTTCACTGTCTTGACCTAATAGATAGAGACACCACTTCTAAAATCTAATAAAATAGCTAATTGCTTCGTCTCTCAACTCAATAATGCATTATTAAAAACTGACACATCTCTGATATGCAGACTCTGAAAGCTGAGAACAAGGCTGTCTGTATTAAAATCCTTTCAATGCTTTCTAAGCCCTTAGGAGCTCCCCATCTCTGTTCTCTTAATTGTAGATTTGACACTGTATATTAGGCTACGCCTAAAATGTCTAGACACACAAAAATGCCCTCATCTTGGAAATGCTGTTATCACAAGCAGATACTTAGAATGGGATACACTTTAGAATGGGATACACTGACAATGCCTGGACATAAGCTTTTACTCTATGACTTTCAGCCAATCACTGAATCACAGCCTAATCTACTCACAGGGTTGTTGTGAGGATAAAAGGGAGAGAATAAGGAAGATAATGTAAGCCACCTGGGATTCCTTGAGGGAAAATAGGCAGGATACAAATATAATTAATAATAATAGCAACAGAATCTAAACTATGATTTAGCTTAACTCTGACTTAGTTGTACATCTAAATCCAACCGAGCTCACTAACAAAAGTGTTTTTTATAAATCTTTAACTTCATTAATTGTGGGTTGATAGCAAATCTATTAATGGATTAACTTTACTGATCTTAAGAAAATTGAAAAGACTGAAAGTTGCTGCTTGCACCTGATTTTTAGTTGTTTCTAAATCCACCTCAGCATATTTAATTAGATCTGAAAATATTCCAGATTGATATAAGGATGGATAAGTACTAGCATAAAATAGGCAATTTTACAGAAGAAAGATTACCTAAAATATGTTTGGAGGAACAGAAAGTTGAGCAATAAAGTTGTGCACAGAAAGTTGTGGTTTGAAAAACTTTTTAAATGTCCCCCAACTTTTGGATTTTCTGACCAGGTACAAAATTCAGTGTTAAAATCTAGCAGTCACATCTTTAAACATAGAGTATTTTATATAAGAGCAAAAACTGATATAACTGCTTTTGCATCATCAAAAACATCAAAGCAATTAGCAAGAGCCGTTCAATTAGTTGTGAGCCGCCCCGAGGCTTCTGCGATGGGTGCGGCATAGAAATGTTATAAAGAAAGAAAGAAAGAAAGAAGAAAAGAATAGCATTGATGCAAAAATATTTGTCAATCCATATGAAAATGGAATATCAGAAAGTGATACATGCTTAAGATATGGCTAAATGGATACTATGGTGCAATGGGGGAGATACCAAGGTATCCCAGTAGAAGATAGACTGTGTGTGTCTGGAGAACCAACCCTTCAGGACCTGGCTCATTATGTTCTCCAGTGTCATATATAAATAGAAGAGAAAGATATTTCGATTCTCTTTTGAAGAAACTGAAATATAGGGATTCAGTTTAATAATTTATTACAATCATCCAAACCATATGTATTGCAGAGGGTTTAGAGATATGAAGGAAAGGGAGCTGATTTGACAGTAAAAGTCTTTTATGCTATATCCCATAATACAGTTGCCTACACACCATATTTTAATTCTCTGTGTGTAAAATATGTATTTAATGGTCTTGGATTTTATTTTAAACTGTATTTGCAATTATCTTTGGTTTGAGCAATAAGTGCATCAGATCAGACATGATGGTTTGACTATGGGTTGTGACTGATACTAATATTATGATGTTGTCCTAATGCTCATTTGTTTTATCATGCCACCCACACGGCCCACTTGGTTACAGACGAAGAGTAGCTGAGAAATGCAAATGCTCGTGCAGCTATGATACTTCTGCTGGTGCTTTCCTAGAAATTCAGTTCTTCACACTGCCAATGAAACTGTCTCCTTTGACTGCCCATATCACTCCACACTGATGATCTCCCTATCTCTAGCACAGCTGCCTAATTTCATAGAACGTTTGTTCCATAAGATGAGAAAAATTCCTTAAAATCACAGCTTAGATTTTAGCAGGTTGTACTGACAGTCCAAACCTTCAAGTGCAGGTTTTTATTCATGGAGTATGTTTGTCTACCCTTAATTTCCTTCCCTAACCCTCACAGTTGATACTTTCGTTACTTCCAGATGACTGTCCAGATTAATTGTTAACTATTGACAATTGTTTCCAAATTATGGCTGAACATATCTATAAGCAAGTGATTGTGTGAAAACTGGTTTACAATGAACATAAGCTATATAAGAAGCATTTCAGATTCCTGATCACTTGCGAATTAACTTCAAAAGGATTCCCTCAGTTAATCAAAATGTGAATTGATCACCTCAGGTTGATTCTACTGTATTTGATTTGCAGTCTGCTTAATTCTAAAACCCCTCTTTGTACTTGTTTACTGTTAAGTAGGAATCTCATTGAAGTATCTGTTCCAAGATTTTTTTTAAAAAATGCTTAAAATCAGCAAAGTGCACCCTAATGCCACTTTTCCTTCAGGCTCTTTGACTAATTGAGATGTTGATGTGATTTCATTAGAAGATAATTTATCGTATTTGCTTGTACATAGCTCATTGTCTATCGAAATGATTGCATTTAGAATGCTTATAACAAAGGCTTCAATTCAATCTGAGAACCTGTGTGTTGGAGTGCTTAGAGCAAGGGTGTCCAAACGTTTTTCAAGGAGGGCCAGATTTGGTGAGGTGAAAATGTGAGGGGGCCGACCATTCAGCCTGACATTCTTTGAACCATTAACATTAAATGCAAATGAACTATTTTATGAAAGACTAAACAAATAACTTAACTGCACTAATGTGAAGGGTGATACTGAGATCTCGACTGCATTATATAGGCCAGGTCTGGCTCAAAAACAGTGGTTTTGATGTGCAAGATGTCATGCAGGTGAAAGTCACTTAGTCTCGTCCTCATGCGGTTCTTGTTAATGTTCATAAGCGAGAATGTCTTCTCGCACAAGTATGTCGAACCAAACAAGCTCAGCATTTAGTAAATGTTCGAATCTCTTGGAACCTGTCTTTATCCAGCTGGCGGTAGAAGTTGACAAGAGGGAGCTGTTGGTGCCGACTGCGACACTCGGTGTCACACTGCAGCTCAATGAGCTCCAGCTGCAGGTGGTCTGGAATGTCATCAGGATCCACAGAGAAAGGAGATGAAAAAAGTGTGATCTCCTTTTCAATAGCTGCAAAATCCCGAAAGTGCTGTTGAAACTCCTCAGTCAGAGATGAGATGTCTGCTTCATACCTCCTTATTTGCGCACGCATATTGTTCTGTGGAAAACTGGTCATTATTTCCTGCAGTGATGGGAAATGTGTGGTATTGGGCTGCGTTTGTGACAGGTGCCTTTGGAAAAGTAGCAGCTTGGTCCCAAAGGCTTTGATATGTGAATACAGTTGGCTTACCACTGCATTTTGCCCCTGAAGGCTCGTGTTCAGCACGTTTAGATGTCGTGTTATGTCAACTAAAAATCCAAAATCAGCCAGCCAAACAGGATCAGATAACTCTGGCATTGGTTGTCCCTTTTTTGCCAAGAATTGTCCGATTTCCTCCCTAAGAGAGTAGAAGCGCTGCAGTGCAGACCCCCGACTGAGCCATCTTACCTTGTTGTGATACACAACATCTCTGTACTCAGCCTGGATGTCTAGTAGAAACTGTAGAAACTGGCGGTGGCACAGGGCTTTGGAGTGAATATAATTAATAGCCTTCATCACTGGTTTCATAACATGATCATATTTCAGATGTTTGGCACAGAGAACTTGTTGGTGAATAATACAGTGGACTTTTATAGCTTTGCCTCCTTCTTCACTGACTTTGTTACAGACTAGGGTTGATAATCCACTTCGCTCGCCAGCCATGGCAGGTGCGCCATCCGTAATAATCCCAGTGACTTTATTCTATGGTAGTTTCATGTCATCTACGGCGGAATAAACAGAAACAAATAAATTTGTACGTCTTGTTTGGTCCTTAAGGCTCTGGAGGTCAAGTGGCTCTTCACTCACGTTCATGTCATTGTCCACTCCTCTCAAAAAAATCAATAACTGAGTGGTGTCAGATGCATCCATGCTTTCGTCACAGGCTAACGAAAAAAAGTCAAACTCCACTCCTTTTGCCTCTAACTGTCTCTTAATATCAGATGAAACGTCTTCAATTCTCCATACCACAGTGTTACGAGCCAGGCAAACATTGGCAAACTCTTGCTTCTTCTCAGGACAAATTTTCTCCACCATTTTCATCACGCAGTCTTTAATAAATTCACCCTCAGTAAAAGGTTTGCAGTGCTTGGCAATCAGCGTTGCCACCTCATAGCTCGCCTTTGTGGCATTTTCATTTGACTCACGGGCTCTTGTGAAAAAGCGCTGCTGTGCCATTGAAGCAGCTTCCAGTTCCTTCAATTTTTCGCCATGTTTGTTCCTAGTTAGCTTGTTGTAGTTAGCATGTTTCATCTGGTAGTGCCTCTTGATAATAAATTCCTTGAAAACAGCCACAGTCTCTTGGCAAATTAGGCAGACATAGTTGTTTCGTATTTCAGTGAAAAAATACTCCAATTTCCACTTGTCCTGGAAGCGGCGGCCCTCGCTGTCAACTTTTCTTTTTTTAGTTACAGTCGCCATTTTAGATATGGGCACACAAGCCTTGTGTCACAAGGGTCACGCGGCGAGAGTGCTGACTCAGGTCTACTGCCATCTTCTGGTGAAACCACCAGCCTTGAAGGGGCAGGAGGCAGCAGGGGACAGCTGCAGGAACCGCTGTGCGGTGAAGGGAAAAACGCCAGCTGGCGGGGATGAGTGACAGGCTGAGCCAGCAGGGAGAAGAGGCTGTGGACCACCTGAAATTTGAAAATGGGCTACAATTGGCCCCCGGGCCGGACTTTGGACATGCCTGGCTTAGAGTGTTGGAGTGGGGCTTGGAAAATCCACTTTCCATTCCCCATTCATCCATGAATCTCAGTGGGTGGCCTTAGGTTGATCACTGACTCTTAGCCTAACCTATCTCATAGGGTTATTATGAAGATTAGTTGGATAGGAGAAGGAGGACTGCTTGGGATTCCTTGAAGGAAAAAAGCAGATCATAAAAACTCCCTTCATGGGCAGTTTCATAATGTACAAGCCTTGACTGGACTGAAACCAATTTACCTACTAATATAAGGTTACAATCCAGGATAGAGGGGCACCCATTCCAAACATTGCCCGTTCCTCTAATAAACTGTCCCTTTTCAATGAGATTAGGCTTCAAATTCTACATTGATGCTGTGGCAAGCATCTTTTAGAAGTTTAGCTATAGTGTGGGGGAAAATGTTCTTTTTGAGGGGGCAAGGATGGCTGTTGGGAGGTGGAGGACTGAGCTTCCCCTCCTGGATGCTGTGACTCCCCCATGCTTGAAAAATCCATCTTCTTCACTTTTTAAAAAATCCACTGCAATGGTGGAGGGGCTGAATGGGTGTGTTTATTAGTGTGAGTATGAGTGTGTTTGTGAGAGCATACGTGAATTGTGTCTTGCTGGATGTATTGCAGGAACATGCCAACAGTGGAGTGCTTCCATCTGCTATTGGACGCTTGTCAAGGATCAATTTGGCCCTTGGCTGAAAAAGATCTTCCACCACTGCAATAATATGTCTGAATAATGTGACAAGCTTACTCTGAATCAGTAAAATACAAGCTCTGGCTAAAATGACAGAGGAAAAGACATAAAAACTCATGGATGCCAGGAAAGATGCTCTTTGATTCATGGATGGCATTCGATCATGCAGGGAAGCACTCTTAGAATTTCCTTTTGGGACTTTCCTTTAGAGGAAAGGACATAGAGAGGCAAAGGTAAGAGAAGCAGAGAGAAAGGAATAATTTCCAGTAAAGCTCAGGTTAAGTGGAATTTTTATCTTGAGAACTGAGTTTTTGAATGGTTAATCGCAAAGCAGAAAAGCCTAAATAAACCAGACCCAGATTTTTTGTTTCCAGAATACATATACGCATTTCCCTCTTTATTTTCCATTTGTTAAGTGAAGGGTAGTGTGCTTTTGTGCGTGTATGCCTTTGGTTCTGACTTCAAAGCATGGTACCAGATTGCTGAGCCTTTGCAACTATATATTTCTGTGAAACCCATTAGTCTACAAACAAAAACATCCCTGCATAGAGAACATTATACAAATATGATAAATGCAGATGCATGCCTAAAATCATAATACTTGCTAAGAATACTCACAGTTATATGCTATTTTTAATTATCTCTTCAGAGTTTCCAAGTGTAGAGGGTAATTTTTTCCCCTTTTAGAAACAGCTCACTGGTTAATGAGAATAAGTGGCCACACTGCAAATACATACATATAAATTTGCAAGCATAGACATGTCTCTTATAAAGTCGAACCACATTACTCACGCCCATGAGAGCCGACACAGGCTGCTTGCCACTGTAATTTATATTTAATATGTACTAATAGACCCTGAGATTTATGTTACACAGAAATGAATATGTCCTCTCTCCTTAAGGGTTATACCAACTATAAAACTTGCCCTCCTCTGGCAATGCTGATGGGACAACTTGCCTATTTTATCCCCAAGAAAGTGGGGAGTAAGAAGGGAGTGAAGAAGGTAGAGGGAGCCGTATACCCATCAACAAAGGATTACTAGCAGGACAATTTTTTATTTGAGACAAGTCATTATAATTATAATGATACAAGTCATTTAGCACCTCATACCACAGTTACTCCTTTCTTTACCACACAAACATTCTGAACAAAAATTAAGAATTCACAGTGAGACAGTTCCATATTAATAATATTGTAATACTGTTTTAGAAAGAACATAGCCACTATTGCTTTTTTGTCTTATATCTTACATATAATTGTCTGAGCAGCTTTGATAATCAATGCTAATTTAGTTCTGTGAGCATATCTCCTGTCTGTTTACTTCCACTTACATGCCCCGAGGCTGAGTCGTTTCAAAATGTTAGTGTTTCCTTCCTCCTGTCCATTTTCTACCAAGAGATAAATAGTTGCAGCTCCTTCAGGTGCAGACAAGAAAGTGACTTTCTGGAACCAATTTATTTCCAGTCTCCTCCTTACTAGATGGGTCATGACATAGTGTTGTTCCCATGGGTACTTTCTGCTCCTAATTACCAGGAACACCACTGCTCTGCTGAGGGCAGTCAAACTACAACTTGAAGCAGTGGAAAGCATTTTTGTGCATGCTAAAATGAACAAAATAATAATACACAGCTTTCTTGTTTCTATTGCAGATCCACCCAAAGGTTTTTTGACTGGTCCTACCCTTAAAGCAGCAAAGAAGTATCAATGAAATACTTTGGCTTAGTGCAAGCAGCAACTAGTGACAGCATGGGACTTTGGAAGTGGGGGACACATAAGACAAGGGCCGTAAGAGTCAGTTCAGAAACACCCACAATATTATGAGCCAAGCCGAGATTACTTTCAGTTTCTGATCAGTTCATACATGATGTGTTCTCAAAAGTCTTTTTTTGATGTTGGTTTCCTTCTTCCCTTCTCATCCTTTCTAAACTGCAAAGTGGGAGGGCACCTGTTCAGGACAGCCACTGCCTCACCTGGATTAGTTGAAAAAGAGCTGGGTGCCATCAGATCCAGCACTCCATTCACACAGTGGCAAGCAAGCTGCCCATGGAATCTGTCAAGCAGGAGAGGTACAAGACCTCAGCCTCACTGAGCTCCTCAGCAACTGGTTTACGCAGGCATGTCTCATCTGGTAAAGGAGGTAGCCAGTAGCAAATAGCCACTGACAGCCTCCTCCCTCAGGAATTTGTTGAATCCAAGTTGGTGGCTACCTCCATATCCTGCGGCAGTGAATTCCATAGTTTCACTATGCATTCTGTGAAGGAGTTCCTCCTTTTATGTGTCCTAAATCAGTTTCATAAGATGAATACATGTTCTGGTATTATGGGAGAGGGAAAATAATGTGTCCTTCTCCACTTTCTCCACAGCATGCATTATTTTAAACAACTGTATGATATTTCTGCTTACCCACCCCTTTCCTAAGGTAAACAGTCACAGTTGCTGCAGACACTCCTCCTAGGGGAGCTGTTCCAGTCCCTTGATCATTTTGATCATTGCCCCTCTCTGTACTTTTTCCAACTCAGTAATGTCCTTTCACAGGTAAGGCAATGAGAACTGAACATAATATTCTAAGTGCAGTGGAAGGAAGGAGTTGTATAAAGGGAATACAATCTTTGGCAGTTCTATTTTCAATACCATTTCTAATTATGCCCAACATTGGGTTGGCCTTTTCCATAGCAGCTGCATGCTGTGTCGACATTTTCTTCAAGCTGTCTAAGACCCCTTTCTTCATCAGTCACTGCTAGCTCAAATCCCATCAGCCTGTATTTGCAGTTGAAAGTTTTTGCTCCGATGTGCATCACCTGACACTTGCTTACACTGAACTGCATTTGCCAGTTTGATGCTCATTCTCCCATCTTGGAGAAATCCTTTTGAAGCCTCTGATGGTGGTTCTTGTCAAGTGGCTCGAGTGTTCTGGGGCTTTCACCACAATGAGTTGTATTGTCCAAGTTCACGTGACACAGCAATCAATCATGGCAGGGAGAAACCTAGAACAGACCATTTTCTTATCGTGTGTTTCAGCTACAATAAGTCACAATGGTAAATTACCAGGACTGTGTTTGGACAAGACAAAACAACTCTTGCTAACAATCAACGACTGCTTGTTATTCTGGGATAACAATGGGATAGCACAACACAGGCAAGTATGGCTTCAAGTTGCAAGCTGGACAAAGACAAATTATTTTGGGAAGCAGTATCATGTGTTGAGTAATGTTTAGTTCTGGTCAGAATTCTGAAGGATCCATTGTATAGGCACAGCTATGCTGTATACATGGACAACTGTGGTCTGCTCACTTCAAACTTCCATCACAGCAAAACAGAAAGTCAGATTAGCAGAAAAGCAGGACAGAAGGAAACAAACATAAGGAGGAATGGAAAAGAGAGAAGGGGGAGGAAAGAAAAATGGGGAGGGGAGACCACTACAAACAACACCAGATGGTCTTCAGAATTTTTCCGCTGCATATATTTCCACAAAGTGCATCCATATTCCTTTATATATCTCTTTCATATTCCTACTTTTATAAATCACTTCTGTGGCTGCCAAGCTCATGCACTGCAATGTTTCCAGGTATCTGTGTCAGGTTTGGGCTTATGTTTCCATATGTTGTATTTGCCTCTTTGTAATCAAAGCTGCTTTTCTCAGCCACATTTTTGTTCCCTTTCTCTGCTGCAAAAAGCTGTGATATACCCTCACCAGTCTCCCCTGCTACAAATTAATCTAACCCAAAAGTCTCCTTCCAGGATGAACAAGTTTTGAACTACTTTCTAAACTGTGCTTTATGTTTTCTTCAGTAAAAATAATTATAAGCAACACATCATACCATTACTTCTAAAGAACCAATACTAAAATTCCCGTATCAGGCAAAATCCAGTAATACTTTGACAGGGTGTGAAGGCCATGCTACGCCTTAGTGGGTCGTTACTGGAGGTGGCTGGTAAATGCGTTGTCATGATGTCCAATTATGATGAACTTCCTCCTGTGCGTAGTTTTGTGCCAACAGGCAAGAATCCATCGCTTGCAATGGGGTCATTCAGGCTGACTTGTTCTCCAGGTTTTTTTGCGCTATTTGAACCCAGAAAGGAGGGTTGGGGTTCTCTCTCCTTTTTGCCAGTTGTTGGGAACACATGAAGAGCCTACTAGCAAGAAGAGTGAAATCCTGCTGCAGCCATTCACCCTCTTCCCTTCTCAGCACAGGAATGATTGTTAACATTTTTCAATATTGAATAAAGGACACTGGAGAGTGTCCTGAAATGGGTTACATTTTTTCAATTGGTCCTGTGCACTGGACTGAATGGCCACTGCTGGAAAGTTTTTTTTTCCTCTCTGTTATATTGTACTGCCATGAGATTTGCACAATTTGCTCCTTAATTTTATTGCAATGTTATAAAATTTCTCCAGTTTCATTTTATTGCACTGCCATGAATTTTGCATAACTTTTGCTCTGTTCCTTGTTCTGTAACCTTATGTACATATAAAAGCTAGAAACAGAGACCAATGGAGGGAAGACAAGCACAAAGTTAATGGATGCTGGAACACTTTTGCGTGGATGTTATTTCTTTATGCAACATGTAATGTGAGGCAGACTTTAAAAATAAAAGGTAGATGCTAGGAAGGGAAGGCCCATTTCTGCAGCTGGTCTGCTGAGATTGCCAGTGTTGAGGAAAATTCCCCCTGCCCACTGCATCAGATTACAGAAAGGGATATAAAAACACCCATTAAAAATAAAAGGAGTGTACTAGGAAGTGAAGCACTGATGTGAAAGACAAACCTGAAAGTGACAGATAGCTGTTGGCTGCAGGTGGAGAGGTGCTTTGGGAAAGGGATACGGAGCAGCCATTGTTTGTTTGAGCTATGCTGCACCACGCGCATGCATGTGCACACGCTAGGGAGAGAAACACTAACATAGAGGATGTCATTTGCAACGTTATGGAGAAGAAGTGAGTATGAGTAGGTTTGGCTAAAGAATGGAGAGGTGGCCCTCGATTCTCGTACAAAGGCAGAAGAAACTGAAAATACAAAGACCAAATAAAGTAAAATAATAAAATAAAATGAGCTTGTGAAATTGGCTGCAGGAGTGAAGGCACATAAGCTCCAGGTGTTCTTATATAAGTGTAAGAGAAGCACCAAGGATATTTATAAGGGTGGTTACGAATATGTTTGGCAAAATGGGAGGTAATTCTCTCAACATAAATGCTGTCTCCCAAAAAGGAAGCTTGTGAATTCATAACAGGTGCACAGGACAGAAGTCTCTAGGCGAGGACATATATCATTGATACTTTATCAGCTCTACTGGCTTCCTATTGAGGTGAGCCTGCTTTAAGGTGCTTGCTCTGCTATATAAAGCCTGAAACAGTTACCTTAAGGAATGCAGCCACCATTACCTCCTTGCCCAGTCTTTAAGGTCTGCTACAGAGGTCCTCCTCTGGGAGCTGCTTCTTCAGGAAATAAGGAGGACAGCTATGACGGGCAGGGCCTTCTCTGCTGTGACACCCAAACTTTGGAATCAGAAGGTGCACTTTTCAGTGCCAGGCTAAGACCTTTTTATTTCTCCTATATTTTAATTGCTGATAATTTATTATTGTTTTATACATTTATTTATATATTTCTTATTATTCTTTATGGACCTTGTGGAGCAGTAACAGTTAATTATTTTGTTTGTATTAATTATTATTTATTATAATATGATTATATGATTTAGTATTACTTTTGTTATTATTGGTTTTAGCTAAATATTACCTTGCATCTATTGGGTGTTACAAGGAGATGGTGATTATGAGGGAAGGGCCCCATGTACTGTTGCCTGTGCTGTTCTGTATTGTATTTTAATTATGTTTATACATTGTAAACCATTCAGAACACTCATGAGCTGTGAACGATATATAAAACTTGTTCAATAAATAAAGGGGGAAAAATCCTTTTTCAGTCAGATGTAGGAGGAGCAAGGAGTGTTTCCCTTGTTAGCCAGCAACTCCAAGAGACCAATTGCAGAAATGGTACCGACAAAGATTTATGCTCCTGGGATTTGTGCTGGTGGCTAAAGGAGAAACCAGTCACAGGAAGCCTCCAAGCAGCAGAACATCTGTACAGAATAAGGGACAACCCCCCCTTCCCCAGCTTCACCTCAAGTTGGCTTAGTATTATCATCCATTATCACAGTGATGGCCAAGGGTTTCTCTGTTTTTATGTTTTTTTTCCCTAGTGCACATTAGTTTAAGTACATGTGCTTTAAGCACAAATGAAGCCATTAAGCCTTAAAACAAAACTGCCCAGACACTATGCACATCTTTGTAAAGCTGCTTCACTGAATGCTGATAATTGAACTTAGAGTACTTACTGAATATTCTTGAAATGGCATAATGAAAAATTAAAAACAAATTCCTTTCCTCATTATAGACTATTTGCCCACTTTATCAATATTAACTCCAATATATAAGAGCACCTGCACAGAGCTATATTTTGCAGGAGAATGTGAGCGAGCACAGAAATGTCACACCCACATTCTCACCTGCTGGGCCTCCATGCAGGCCTTCGCATATGAGCTGCGTTCACTCCCTCATCAGAGCAGGCGCCCTGATAAGGCAGGGCCTGCAATCACAGATGCACAACAAGCGAATTCAGCAATAATCATGTTTTCACCATCATTACAGCTCATCATGGGGGCAACCAATAGGGGGTTCTGGTGAAAAGGACCCGCTGAATAGGGACAGGAACAGGACAGTGCTCTTACACACGGGCGAGCTTCATGGCAGACTGTGCCCGTGTCAGCCCTCTTCGTGACAATACTTGTATATAAAGCTTGCACTGTGTTCCTATCTGATTATCTAAATATTTGAGCTCAAAGGCTATTAAAATTCATTTCCAGAAAATTAGCATTCTTTTTCAAAAACTAGCAGATTGTAGATTTTTCTTTTCCATTTATAGGAAAAAAGAGAACTTTTTAAAAAGCTGGAGTTGTAGCAAGGCAAAAAAAATACTACTGCATATTTCTCAAATGTGCCATATTCAGAAAAGCATCTTATAAAAAACTTGACATTATATTTTTCTCACATTTAAGATTTTGCCAGACCTTATTATCTTATTCTTCTCAAGATAAAATGCAAGGGAAATGTGTGCTTAATGCCTTAGAATTGTCTTAATGAGATGCCTTTTATCTTGTATTAAATGAGGATTTTTTTTTCAAGCTGAAAGATGAAAATTCTACCAATCCTTTGATAGTCTGAAACTCACAAAAAATGAGAGACACAATGAAAACAAATTTCATTCTTTTGTCCCAAAGAGGCAAAGATATAGTATTTCTGAGTCAACAGTACTGGTAGAATAGGGATGAAGCAGATAATCCAAACTCACTGATTTAAGATAAAATCCCATTTACTCAATATATTGCATTAAATTCTGTTTTGTTAAACCTTGTCAGATGGACAAAATCAGTTCTGTTAGTGCTAGGTCAATATTCAGAAAGCATAAAAAGAGCTCCACTCTTAGGTATCTGTCCACGTACAGAGACAAAACTGTTTGTTGTCTTTGAAGTGGTATCCTTTTCTTCTTGTTGTTGTTGTTGATGATGCTGTGCTGATGCACAAGAACGCTCTGCTTTCTCAAGAGAGGATGAAACATGCCTCTTCTGTAATAGGCACCCTTCATTACAGCTATTTTAAAAGCAATGATCTGTATTGTGATCCCTCCTTACTCTTGGCAAAGCATTTGGCAAGAGATGGAAAGGGAACACACGGTGCATTACAAGGAATGAGAGTTATGATTTGTGAAGCGTGGCTTGTAGGAGTTCCCTTCTGAAATGGCCACTTTGGTCCTCAAGAAGACTTGCCACACGCCCTATTTTATACTGGCAGGCAGGTATCTCCACTGTTTTTCTCCTGATGGCTCTTTCTTATGTTTGTCTGAGGTGGCCAGTGATCCTTTTCTCCTGTGTGTGTATGTTTTTTTTAAGTTAATTTATCAGCAACCAGCAGCTCACCACTGCTGTGTGCTGCAAATTAAAGCATGAGTCAAAAGAATTAAGGAAGATTAATCCTTAATACATTCAGGGCTGGCCCTAATCACCTTATATGAGGTTTAGCTTGTTTTTACATCTCCTTGAGACTGCATGTCTCTTTGTCCTCAATACCACCTTTCCTTCCTCCTGTTTTTCCACTGCAGTCACATTTGCTGCCTTTTGCTACTATGCACCATACCCATTGCTGCTCCCTTGAAAAGCGAGCATGCTGCAGAAGCGACCTGAAATGCTCAAGGCCAGTCTGCTGTTACCAGAACAGAGAAGCCCGGGAGACAGCTGCTCCAAGGGTGGGGCTGGAAGCTACCTGCAAGGAAAGGGTTGCCATCAGGCCTTCTGGGCTGGGGAGCAAGTTATGCCTGCGACAGAAGAAGCAAAGACACGGAGTGCACTATAGGGTACCATGATGCAAATGGAAGGAAGTCTGCATAAACAGGCACCTAACTCTAACTGTGGGTAATCTATCATAGCTTGTTCTGCTCTTCCCTGTCCTTTCATCAAACTTGTTCTTGAGAGTGTTTCTGTACTTCTAAGCAGTTGCAGACTTGGCTTTTCCAGCTTGTAATTAAATCACAAATTCGCTAAATAAATGTTTGGCTGGCTAGCTAGCCCACCTGCATCAGAGCTACATTTTCTCTTGTCTGAGCTATAGGAAAAGCCATCTCCCCACCATTTTTTCATGTTCTTCCATTAAGGACACCAAAGCCTGCTATAAAAGGACGTATGCTTTCTCAGCACTGCTTGCCTGCAAGGAGCCTTGCATACGTACATACTCTGAAAACCAAGAAAATAAATTCTAAGTCCCTCACTTACATTTTAAAATTTTATCTGACATCTCTGTAATGACTTGCCTCTCATTTCCCCCAGTGGTTTATATTGCCACATGGCTTCTTTGGTACTCTTCAGGAAATTTTTGTCCATTTGCTTAAGGATATGAAGGGCTCTTGTGCCCCAAGGACAGTTTACATGGTTCTGTAAGATCTGGTATCTTCTGGGCTTGGAGAAGTTCTTTTCTTCCCACTGTGAGAAGGGTCCCTCTAGGACAGTGATGGCAAACCTTTTAGAGACCAAGTGCCCAGACTGCAACCCAAAACCCACTTATTTATCGCAAAGTGCCAACACTGCATTAAATCCTGAATACTGAGGTTTTAGTTTAGAAATAACAACTCACAGCCAGTCCAAGCAAATATATATATATCCTTGGAAGTGCTCTGACCGGCCATGCCAAAGCTCAGATGAATCACAGCTAATGAGTTGCGGCTCATGACGTCATCACCTGGCACCACTACACCTTTCCAAGCATGCGCATGGCCCCTATGTACTCTGTTATCTGATGCTCGGCGGCAGGGGCGGTGCTGGGGCAACTTGGCTCGCATGCCAATAGAGAGGGCTCTGCATGCCCACTGTGGCACGTGTGCCATACATTCGCCGCCACTGCTCTAGGATGTAAGAAGATTCAGCCTGTGGCACCCTATTCTAACACTGTCATGGGAAACCTTACAAAACCATAGGCTGCCTATAGAAAAATCCATCCCCAACCCAATTCTAATACATGGCTGCTTCAGCACTTCTAATTTCTCTCTAGTTACGACTTCAGTGCCTAAATAGGTATGAAAGTGGCTGTACTTAGGAATTCCCTGATGTCTGGAATGAGGAAGGAAATAAGTGGTGGGCTATACAAAGAAGCAACATTGTACAG
>NW_025335587.1:6511195-6570726 GCF_004798865.1 Varanus komodoensis
CTGTACAATGTTATAAATAAAGTGAAGAAGGGGAATTGCTCCTGGAAGAAACTGGAAGCATTTTACTAACATTGTGCAGAAGCTTAGAATCGCTGGCATTTAAGGCAGCAGCCATCTGCAACATGCATTAAAATATACCTTGTGCCCTGATGTCTTCATGCTGTCTCTTTCCCCACCCCCACTCAATACTGCTGGCTTTGCACATTGAAAAATGGGAACATACCAGGCAATTCTGCTTTGAATGAATAAAATTGGAAAGGTAAAAGGTACTTTTCAAAGCCAGAAATTCAAAGGAATGAAGATGCTAATACTGCAAACATATTAATATCTTGGGTAATTTCCAAAACTGGGGAATAGTTCATTCGTGCAGGCATATACATTTCACAACAGCCATCTAGAAAATGCTGTAAAAGCTTCCAAGAGAGGAAATGCTTCACTAATGGGATGATAAAATGTCTGTGTGGATTGTGGAATGGGCTTTCTGCCTTGCTCAAGCAAGCTGCACATACTGCTGGAGGGCACTGCATGCAGATGCTATACAGGATGCCATCTGGATGCTACTTCTGATGCTACAAGAAAAACAAAGCAAAGCAAACTTAAACTATGACAATGCAGCAGGGATCATCATGTGTAAATGGCGCACAGGAAGACGTGCAGTGCTAAAGAGCACCTAGCATTGTTATGTGAAGACAAAGGGAGCAGAACAGCATGGGTTGCAAAGGAAACACATAGTAGCTGCACGCTAATCATCACAAAGACCGAAGTTACAAGGGTGCTGTTTTAGTAATGCCTCCTTGCTCCATTGTGCACTGAGTTACTTTTGTTATGGTTTGGTTTCAAGCAAGAAGGAAAGTTAAAAGTGAATGCTCACAAGATCGAGCATCAAATCCATCCTAAGGAGGCAGAAAATGCAGATAAACCATGTGGACATCATGGTGACTGCAGTATTGTGGAAAATGCATTACAAACTTAAGGCCACTGACTTCTCTCTCTCTTTCTCTTGGTTTCTCTGTATTTGTCTTTTTAGACCTCCATAAAACAGCTGGCTTTTCTTGCATGGATGCATGGCTTTTACCACTGTACCTTACACTGTCCAGTGGAACTCAAGCAGTCCTACCAGACAGGAATCAACGCAGAAGCCTATCAACCCAGGCATTTCATATTTATTTATTTGGAAGGCTTCTATGCCGCCCCATTCGCCGAAGCCTATGGGCGGCTCACAATAATAAATAAATAAGAGCAGTATAAAACAATTTAATCTGAGTCGACCTGGCCCGAAAAATAAAATAAATAAATAATATTAACAATTAAAATAGCGTTTGAATAAAAAGGTCTTCGCCTGGCACCGAAAAACAAAGAACGATGGCGCCAGGCGGACCTCTCTGGGGAGCGCATTCCATAGATTGGGCTCCACCGCAGAGAAAGCCCTCCTCCAAGTACTTACCCTCCTAATATCCTTCACGGAGGGTTCCTGGAGAAGGGCCTCTCCCGCTGATCTCAAGGGGCGGGCGGGCACATATGGATGTAAGCGCTTCTTTAGGTAACCAGGACTCAAGCTGTTTAGGGCTTTATAGGTCATAACCAACACCTTGAATTGGGTCCGGACTTCAATGGGGAGCCTGTGAAGCTGACAGAGAACTGGAGTCATGTGAACATAATGCCCAGTCCCCGTCAGCAGCCTGGCAGCTCTATTTTGAACCAATTGAAGTATCTGGACCGTCTTCAAGGGCAGCCCCAAGTAGAGCACGTTACAGTAGTCAAGTCGGGAAGTCACCAACGTGTGTGTCACCGTCGCCAGGCAGTTGTCCTCCAGGTAGGGATGCAGCTGATCGATCAGCCGAAGCTGAAAGAAAGCGCTCCTCGCCACTGCTGTCACCTGAGCTTCCAGTGAAAGCTCTGAGTCGAGGAGCACTCCCAAGCTGCGGACCTTGTCCCTAAGAGGGAGTGCAACCCCATTCAGGATTAGGTTCAGGTCCCCTTCCCTGAAGCCCGATCTGCCAACCAACAGGACCTCCATCTTGTCTGGATTGAGCTTCAGTTTATTGGCCCTCATCCAGGCCATTACCTCGGCCAGGCACCGGTTCAGTACAGCCACTGCCTCACCTGGATTGAAAACGAGAGGTAGAGCTGGGTATCATCAGTGTACTGATGATTCCGCAGCCTACACCTCCTGATGACCTCTCCCAGCGGTTTCATGTAGATGTTAAATAGCAAGGGGGACAAGATAGAACCCTGCGGAACTCCATGGCATAGCTGCCATGGCGCAGAGCCATAGTCCCCCAGCATCACCTTCTGGAATCGGCCATTGAGATAGGAGTGCCTCCGACCCCCAATCCCACTAGCCTATCCAGAAGGATACCATGGTCGGTGGTATCGAAAGCCACTGAGAGGTCCAGGAGAACCAACAGGGACGCACTCCCCCTGTCTTTCTCCCTGCACAGGTCATCGTACAGGGTGACCAAGGCAGATTCAGTACCATACCCAGGTCTGAAGCCGGACTGAAATGGGTCCAGATAATCAGTTTCCTACAAGAGTGCTTGGAGTTGACCCGGCACCACCCACTCCAACACCTTGCCCAGAAACGGACAACCTTGCCCAGAATGTTGGCCACTGGTCTATAATTAGTGGCCATCTCTGGATCCAGTGACGCCTTCTTCAGGACCGGTCGGACTACCGCCTCCTTTAAAGGGGCAGGTACCCAGCCCTCCCTCAGAGAGGCGTTAACCACTTCCAAGATCCAGATCCCTATCCTGTGCTTGGCGTTGTTAATTAGCCAAGATGGGCAAGGGTCCAATAGGCAGGTGGTGGGACGTACTCGTCCAAGCACCTTGTCCACATCATCAGGCTGCAGTAACTGAAATTCATCCATCAATTTTGGACCAGATGGCAACATTGGTATCTCCCCAGAAGCCTCTGAATCACTAGTGGAGTCCACCTCGTGACGAATCTGAGCGATTTTCTCTCTGAGAGGCCAGGTGGAACCGGATCTTTCTTAGGGCCGGGACGAACCAGCCCTTGTACCACCTGAAACAGCTCCACCGAACGGCATTGTGAGGAGGCAATGGAGAAGAATTTCTTTTTCGCTGCCCTCACTGCCACAGCATAGGCCCGATAATGGGCTCTTAAGTGTGTTCGGTCAGATTCATCCTGTGATTTCCTCCATCTACGCTCTAGACGTCTCCCAGCCCACTTCATCGCCCGCAATTCAGGTGTATACTAAGGGGAAGAGTGGGCTCTGCCTGGTGGCAGAGGACGTTTAGGAGTGATCGTGTCAATAGCCCTGGTCATTTCCCCATTCCATAGTTTGACCAGAGCCTCGACAGGAGCACCAGTCTTGTCAGCCGGAAACTCCCCCAGGGCCTTCAGGAATCCGTTCGGATCCATCCGGCACAATCGGGTCCGCACCCTTACACAGGGAGAGGCCGCTCTCGAGCACAAACCTCATCAGGAAGTGATCTGACCATGACAGGGGTGTCAGACATAAATTCCTCACCCTCAGACCACCCTCTTCCTGCCCTGTCGAGAAAACCAGGTCCAGAGTGTGTCCACGTTCATGGGTCGGGCCTGTGGCATGTTGAGACAGCCCCATGGCCGTCATGGAGGCCATGAAGTCCTGAGCTGCCCTGGTGAGACCAGTCTCAGCATGGAGATTGAAGTCCCCCAGGACGAACATCCTGGGGGTCCTCAACACCAGGTCCGAGATGATCTCCGTCAGCTCAGGCAGGGAGACTGTTGGGCAGAAGTGTGCACGGTACACCAACAGAATCCCCAATCTGTCTCGGTCGCCCAACACCAAGTAGAGGAACTCTAGCCCCGGCCTCGAAGGGACTGGAAGCCCCGCGAGGGAGATGGAGGCTCGGTAAACCAAAGCAACCCCCCCTGCCCTCCCCTCCGGACGGTGCTGAACCAGATACCCGGGCGGGCACATTTGTGAGAGGGCGACATCCCCCTCTTCTCCCGCCCACGTCTCTGTTATGCAAGCCAGGTCGGCCCCCTCATCCACAATCAGGTAGTGGATGAGGGACGATTTACTGTGGAGCGACGTGGCATTAAGCAACAGCACCGTCAGGCCTGGCAGGGTGGTTGACAAGACTACCTGGAACCCTCTGGCTGGAGGTAGAACCAGAAGGAGGGACAGGTGTTAACCATCTGTCCCTCCTTCTTCTATGCAGACCCGTTAGACCCCCAACACTATATAGATATGAGATGATCTTCATTCTCAGTTGAACTTCTGTCTGTCTCTCCTAGAGGGAACTGAAGGGGTTCTGGTTTCCCTCTTTCGCTGCTCAGTAGGACTCAAAGCTCATGCACCATTATTGCATACGCCAGTGAACTTTTATGTAGACTCCAAAGAGCTCGCTCAGGTCCTAGCAAGTTTTCTCTGAAAGGCTAGTAGGGGCAGGGGTGCAGAATCCACTAGAAAACAGGGATGAAAGGAGTAGCCTCCTCATCTTTCCCAGAAGAATCAAGCTCCCCGCAACCCAAATCAGCCAGCCTTTGCTAAGATTCATCTTCCCATTGTTCGTTAAACAGCATTCTTTGTCAGCTACCAATCTGCTCGTATAATCTTCCCCCACTGCCCATATTAAATTCTGAATCAGCCACGGTAGGGAAGAAAGAGAGACAGGAAAAGCTCCTGAGCTTGCACAGGGTTATGGTTAATCCCATTGGCTATCAGTATATATAAAAAACAAAATGAAATGGGGCTTAGGAAATTAGTTTTTTCTGACTCCTCTATAAAAAGAATCCAAAGTCATCCAAAGGTGAGAGAAATTTGATCTCTTCAGAAATTGTGACTGAAAATGTTGCGAATACATTTGTGAAAAACACTTTTGATAGGAGGATTAAAAATAAATATTTTGTTCTTAAACTTGTCTTCCTCAGAATTGCAACAATCTTCCAAAATGTCCAGGGAATTTAGAATAAACACCTATTTAGCACATAAGTTTCAGTTCTGGGGATGTCTGGGCACATACTTGTCTCCACTTGTACCTTTAATTTCTAGCAAAGTCAACTTTTTAGTTGAAAATATAAATCTGAGAGCTGAAAATTCAGCCAACACAGAAATCCTGACCTGTGTTTGCAGGACTGCAATGAGAATCTGAACTGCATGAATCAAGGCATCTTAAAATACTTTGATTTAAGCAGTCTAGAACAGGACTGGGCATTGTCCTGCTCCCCACATGTTGCTGGACTGCTGCCCCCATCAGCCCTAGACAACATAATCAATAGTGAAGGGTGATGGGATTCACTTTCCAGCAACACCTATATCAAAAGGTCATATCTTGCTCACCTTCAATCTAGCTGAATCTTCTCCTATGCACACCTATTGAGCCATTCAATTCAAAAAGGCTTGTGCCAGAGTTTGGCTGAAGTATGGCCTAAATAAGTTCAAATTAAGACAAGTTGTTACAGTAAAGTTCTATTAATTGACAGCAGGTGAACAATGAAATGATTCCTTTGAATTACAAAAAAATTGTATACCATCCCAAGACGCCAGTAATGGGACAGTATATAAAAGCTTTAAATAATAAATAAAAAGGTATGTCCACAGAGGTGAGAAATAATCCTGAATAGCCAATAGCCAGTTGTTTGTCAACAAGCACTCATTCAGAAATCATCAGCTAGGTTTTGTATTTGTCCACGTAGCTTCACTGGCAGAACCAGGGTTCTTCCAGAAGCTGCCTCAGTGCTACTGGTTTCCAGCCTTCTGTTGCCAGTTCTTCTACCCTAGATATTTGTCTTGCCTGTTTCCTGCATTGCCTCATTTTGCTTCCCATCTTGCCTGCCATGGCCAGCTGTTTCTGTACCCTGCTTTGCCACCTTGTTCCAAGGTGCCTGTTCCTTGTTGTCTTGGCTTGTCAATTCTCGACTCTTTGCCTGTGTGACGATGCTCTTACTTATTGGATTCTGCTTTGCCTGGTTTCTTGACCTGCTTTTGCTTCTGCCCTTGTATTGTTTGTGATGCTAACTCTGGACTTGAATTCCTTGACTCCTGTTGCAATTGCTTGATGTCCTGCAGCCCATGCCCTAGACCTTTACATAGATGTGCAGTTATCCAGCCTTTCTACACCTGTATCCACCCATGCAAATGTACTTTACATATTTCAAGAAATCTGTATTAACTCTATTGCATTCTATATAAGAATGCATTAAAGCATTCTTGGCTTAGCCGGCATAAACCCTTCTGAAGACCCACACCATTTACATCATAACCAGTGTGGATTGAGTCCTAATATCCTGATTTGCAAACAGATGACACCTATTCTACCCAGGGATACATGACTAATCAATTGCAGACAGTGGGGAATCCAGAAAAGGGGAGACAGATACATCTTTATATAGCAGTATGATGAGTTGTTTGAAAGTCTTCATGAAACTGTAAACAGATAGTTTGGACATGTTGATGGGAAGATTAGGTTTTATTGTGACTTGAGTGACAGGCTTAGTGAAGGGTATTTATGGTTTGCCTCCTGTTGCTAAAAACACTATGACAAGCAGAACCTGACATGTGTGTATAATGGGAAGGCTTTGAAAAAATGTATGAGGAAAAAAAGAGCTCATTAAGAAGCTTGTATTTTGGCAAGGTTTAATTTCCCATGCTGAAAGAACTGTGATATTTGAGAAATAGACAAGGGACACTGAATATGCACTATTTTACATTCTTGCTTGTCTTTGCTCACAGGTATGCCAGTACAATTCTTACTGGGAGCCTTTGTCAGGGGGTGGCTGTTAAAATACTAAGAATTGCTGGTCATCATCACCACAGGAAGAAGCAGGGAAGCCACAATGTGGTAGAGCATCCAAAGTCAGTATCCAAAGGCACTAAATTAATTTCACTACATTTGCAGTTGTCCATGATTCCTTTTCAGTCTCCAATTTCTGCCTCTCCAGCAGCTTAACACTGAGTCCCACATTCAGCAAGAGAACAGGACTCTAGCCTTCCCAAAATGAAAATAGGTACAGCTTTAGCTCAATTGTAATATTAAAATATGTGGGGATTCAGAAGGTGAAGAGAATGAGGAAAGACCTTTCTGCTGTTTAAATCATTTCTCCAAGGTCATTTAGATATTCACTTGAGCAAGGTCTTTGGGTATCTAAGTCAGATAGAGAGAAACTGGGTGATCTGGCCACAAATTGCATTTTAGAGGATTATCTAATAAAGAAAGCAATACACTTGGTAAAATGAAGAGAAGTGTCTTAAACACAAATAAAAACTACTATACGAAAGAAAAAGCTAGCGACCTGAACATGTTTAAACATCTGCTGTGGTAATTCCATGGGTGACATTAGACAAACCTGTAAGCATTGAAAATTAGCATAAACTTTTTACTCTCACAATGTATGATATATACTTACACTTACAGGTTGACTTTTTGGCACATCATAAACACCTTCCTTCTTTTGGCTAGTAGGAACCTGTGGAATTAAATAAAAACATAAATATTGGGATCAGCAGTTAACAGTCTGAGGTGTGATATGCGTCACCTTGCAGTTTTTGCCTAATTAACCAATCCAAGTAAAAGGAATCTCCAGGAGGCCATATGGGCCTTTGTCACTTTTCTTTCAGGCCAAACATGGCTAAACATTATTTAAAATAATGTGGACGGGTGAGCTGGTTAAAATGGTTGCAGGCCAGTGACTTTTGTGGGCCCATTTGCAAGGTTGCATTGTATTTACTGTTGGCCTCACTCCCAAGTGAGTTTGCACACTAAGTCTTCTTTGTTAGTGTGACATTATACCCAGTGCCAAATTTGCTGCAATGCTGAGAACTCATTTTGGAATACAAACTTGGTAAGACCGTTAGCTTGAGACCAGCCATGCAAACTGTCATTCCTTATAATGACTGATGCTTTGGGGCATGTTTAACCAGTGCCATTATTCTCTGGATACATTGCTAAATTGGCCAAACATCTGCTACTACTACTGAACATTTATTAAGTGTCAAAAGTATGTTAAACACTGAAATGTATAGTCCTATTAGCTTGATCTTGAGTTACAACTTTTTCTTAAATATAGGCTGCTTAACCTATCTAATGGTTAATCTCATGGACAGTTTTGCCAAAGGGGAGAATATTCAGCTTAGCAGAAAAGTGTACAGACTACATAATTATGGATAATGTGTTCAAAGCAAGTTAAACTAAGAGTTCAATGCTGTGTGTGTGTTATGCACAGCTTTCAATAAACCCACACACTGATGAGCTAGGAGTGAAAAGGTTTTTGATCTTGGTAAGGAAGAATGTCCAGGAAGGAATGCTGCATTATGGCAGCAACATTAAGCTTCCTGAAAAAGCTGGTGGAGATTTTTGGAAGACAGTCTGTATTCTCCACTGCTGAACAGCATCTGCAACAGTTTCTTGCAGGGTCATTCTGGCAAAACCGCGTAACTGATTCGTGAGCTCTGTGTGTGCTTGTCTGTATGTGTTTGTGCAGGGGGGAGTGGAACTCTTGCCACACCATTTTCAATTCCTCTCTGATGCTGTCAGCTTACTTTTCCTTTGTTCCATGTTCACAGCTGATTCTCCCACATAGACTCTTGTACTTCCATCCTAGAGCATTATATTTTTTTCTAGAACACAGCACCAAGATCTCAGAACTAGTCTACTGCTCTCACCCTGATAATATATTCCTTCTAAATGCCTCCCACTCAACAAGCTCCTGTTCCATTCCATTCTACCCATGGGTAGGTATTTCAAAGCAAGGAGGGTTGGTTATAAATTAGTTAGCGGACAGGGTGGGACAAGGCAGAGAGCAATGTCAAAACCCCCAGCTTTTCTACATTCTTCAAGACCATTTGCAACTGTCTCACTCTCTGTTTCCACTCCAAGAAAGAAAAAAGAAAATCAATTTCTTGGTTTTGGGTTTTGGATACTGATTTAGATAAGAAACTACAACAAAAGACCTGCTTTGTTAAGCAAAGGTGAATGAAGATAAATCTGAAGTGTATTTACTTGGAAGAAAAGGAATGTCTGGGTGTCCTATTGCTTTTTGGTCTTCAATTTTAAAAGAGGTACTTGCTGTTCATTTATTTAGGTAAGTTTATTTATGCAGGAGTTCAGGATTATAAGGAACAATGCTATTCATGTTGTTGGAGAACCTGGGTTCTTAGAGGTATACAAATGTAATAATTATATTAAATGCAGCAATTCTCCTCAATTTTGTGGAAGTAGCACGCTGAAACTCGCTGAGTGGAAAAGGAAAGACATTCTGTATGTGAAGTAATGTAATTATATTCTTACTGGTAAATAGAAATAAATTTTGGCTAACAGGCCCATACAGAACATGTGGACTCCTAATCATACAGTAAGAGACAACCTACATCAACACAGAAATGCTGAAAGAAAGAAAAGTTATTGGTGAAATGATACTTTGTGAATGATACCTCCAACTTACATGAATATGGAATGGTATGCATGTCTTTGGAATAAATGAAAATGCTTAAAAGGAACTTTGGTCTATGGATTGTGCTTGACTGACTGCTGGAGGCAATGAGAACACAGATGTAGCAATTATATACCTGATAAATGTTTTCTTCTGTTTCAGGCTCACGGATTGGCTCATGTCCAGCCTCAAACACAATGTACTATTACATCAGCAGCCAAAGAAGAAAGGTCAGAGATGAAACAGAAAGGAGAAAAAGGCAATTTGGAACTTCAGAAGAAATAACCATAGACAAGCGGTAAAGAAGTGGGTTCAAAGTACAAGCTGGCACAGAAACAATTGACTTTTGCTGAAAGGCATATAATGCAACTTTCTTTTATGAAAGAGAAATAAAGGAGATATGGAACTTTGCTAATTGTCATTGCACAAGTTTCCTGCTGCTTTATCAACAGAAGCACAATGAGCACTTCAGTTCTGCAGAAGCTACTGGGAATTTTTACTGTAGACTTATGTGAGACCATAAAGGAGTCTCTGGGCTGCTCCAGTTCCTTTAATCTGCTTGAGGGATGTAGAAGAATGGATAAGTAAAATATGTAAAAATTACAGCTTTGACTTTATAAAGGGGGGGTTCCCCCTTGCTAGTTTTTGGATAAATAACATAGGAAAAATATCATAAAGAAACATGGGAAGTTCTTTATCATTTCTTTATGGAACAACGAAGGGCAAAAATCTGCACATGGGTTCAAAGACTATGCACCTTCTCTGAAAAATCTCTGATGTTACCTTTTCAACATTACCTTTTCAAGCACATTCCTTCCTTAGACATAAACTCAACAAATTTCTCTAGCTCTCAAGCTTTCACTATATTTTCAAAACATTTTAAAATACCATCCATAAAACTGTACATGGTTTAGAATAATAGTAACCTGCAACTTGGAGGCTTTGGTTGCAGCTGATGCAGATGGAATGCAACTGATCTTATAACAAATTAAGGTAGAGCATAGGCTGGCACAAATCTTTGGTCTCTGTTTCCTTTCTTCTTCTGGCAGGCATAAACCTGCAATGTCCCTTCTACCCTTAAGTGACTCACAGCACAGAGCCAGACTAAATGGTTGTATTCACACAATGTGGTAAATACAGATGTGTGAGGAATACATTTGGGCGGTTAGTCCATCAGATTCCCTGGGATCAGTTCCCCAGACTCAGGCCCACTTTCTTGCAGCCATGAGTCTGACATGGTGCAAACACACAGCAATTGTGTGGATGCGTGCCAGGAAGTAACCCCACACAAATGCTGCACAAGTGGCATCCGTCTTCCATTCATGTGACTTGTGACCTTTCTCTGTGCTGCAGAACAAGGTGCCAGTTGTCCAAGCAGAGCCCCATGGGTATTTGTGGACTTCCTCTTGGCTCAGTTCACTTTCTAGCAAGGGTAGAGAATGAGAAGTCTGACGAACAGAAGGGGGATTCATCACAACCCTGCATGGATTTTGCCCAAACGTATTTATCAGAGCATGTGGGGAGCAGGGTTTGCATGCTCAACAGGCTTCCTGGCTGTCCCCAAGAGAGAAATTCTTTTCCCTTATCTTACCTATGGACTGCTGTGGTTCTGAGGCAGATTTCCCCTTCCTCCTCCTGTGTGTACCTTCATGTCTGAAGCTACATTTCTCAGCTGTTCCAGCCCCCACAGAGATTTTTCAGTAAGTGGAAATAAACAGTTCTGCTATGATCCCCCCGTTTTCCCTTGTGTATTTTCACACTGTCTCCCTGTTTCCAAAAGTAAACAGGACAGCAGACACACTGCTTGGTCAATGGGAATAAAGTGAAGAACGATGCATCTATTGCTAGCTGGGGGCAGTACAAATCAAGGGCTAAAAGTGGTCACTTCTGCAGCTACAATGCCTGCTAGGGCATTGTTTCCATATCTGCAATGGTAAAATGGTGATTCCAGATTCAGAGGACTAGAGGAACCATGGTGAAGCGTGGAAATTTTAGAGCAGACTGTTGATTCTCTCTGTGGTTTCAGAAAACTAATCCTACCACACAGGAACACCAGAACTGGGACCAGACACAATGGTATGAACCAAAAGGTAAGATTTTGCCATGGCTTCTGATGTCATTGGAACCCATCCAGCATTTGACTAATTGCACACAGTGGAGCTATGCGTGATAGTTTTATTTGATCTGTCAAGTACAGGCAGCCCCAATTTGAATCAGGGCTACCTACTGGGATTCAAGTGCAGTGGTTTAACCCTTCCCCCACCCATTTTTCCCAGATATGCTTTCTGTAGGGGTGGGATAGAAAAGGAGAAAATTCCATTGCAACCAAAGGAGGCTTTCTCTACTTCTTTTAACCTTATCTGTGCCATGGGAAAGTAAGGAAAAAACGGATAGGAAGATTTAATGCCCCCGTTTTCTGAAGTGCTGTGGTTAACCAAATTGCTGTTTAGTATGATTTCTGAAGAGTAAGTTAACCATCAGCCTTAACTACACTTTAAAAATATAGCTGGTGAATTGACCCTTGGCCCCTTCCCAAGCAGGGTTTGCAAACCCATTTCAAATCTTAATTTAAGTTCCTGAGTTTGACAGGAGTTCTAGTTGTCATCAGTGTCAGGGCATGCATAATGGAAGGCACGCTTAAGCTTAGAAAGAAAAGGGGAGAGGAATTTATTCTGGGCAGTGGAAGGAGAGTAGCATGCAAGCCTGTGGTCTGGTCCCAGTGTCATAACTATAGTTAAAAGACTGGCAAAACTAGATTTTACAGGCTGTCCATATTTTCACTGGAAAGAGGTATTGTAAACTCTTTGAGATCTATCTAGTCTAAGTTATTCACACGTGTTTCCCATTTAAATCAATGGGACCTAGGTTAATCATCACTAATACTGTGACTAACCTAGCCAGGAACCAGACCATAGGGTTTACTCGCTGTGCACTTTGGATTATCCATCTTTTCCAATACCTGTGCTTTATCACAGCTCAAAGTGTCAGGCACTCTGGGCTCAACAATCTTGTGGCAGGTGGAGAAGCAACGCTTTGGTGCAGCTTCCAAGGCTTTGTATGCCATATTGGCTTATTTCATTCAGGACAAAAAGTGGGCCTTCTTTTAATAGCAGAAATTAACTGGACATAAGGATAAAATGACTGCTGGATCCAGGCTGTTGCATGGACAACCCTCCTTTACCCCAGTGACACAAGTAAAATGATTGTGATGGTGGCACTGCAGCCATGCCTTCAACTGAGGGTCTACTATTCTGCTCATGGACCACCTGCTCCTGCAGCGAATGAGATCAGTGTTACCTGTGGGATCATGGGAGGCACTTCCAGAGACAGAATACTGGGGGGGGGGGGGGGGGGAGGGGGGGGTCGAAAAGGGGGGGGGGGGGGGGGGGGGGGGGGTCAGAATGGGCAGTCTAGCATAGGCGTGAGCAGAAGGTAGATCCAGAAGGAAATCTACCTTCTCCCACTCCTGATCTGTCACCTCATGGCTTTTAAATAATTGCCCAATTTATTAGATGTTTTAGATAAAACAGATTTAGATATTAGATAAAACAGAATGTTTTATCACACTCTTTTTGTTGGAGTAGAGAATATTTTAGACTGCTGAGTAGCTGCGATTCTCCAGCTGAGAATCAGTGAAAGCCAGTGAGTTTATCTTTGAAGGAAAAACTTGTTAAGAAAGGTGCTCATATGAAATATAGAATGTGATTATGCCTGGCAGCTCTTTAAGTGGGCAAAATGGGTTGCAAATCTAAAACATGAATAAACTTTTAAAAAGTAGTAATAATACTAGTTATCAATAGATGTTTAATGTGTTACTTTTAGAATCCTTCACTAGTGATACTACATTTTGCAGATACTTCATAATTTTCATAGCTTACTTCCTGAGTACCTTAAGTTCTGGACTATTGAAGATCCAAAACACACTACTAGCTATTTATGAGATTATTTTATATGGCTTCAGAAATTACCTGGTAAACAGGATCTTCTACATCTTCTTCCAAAATTGTCTTTCACAAAAGCAAGTAGAATATAAGAGACAAAAGGGAAAGAATATGAATAGCAGATGCACAGGAGAAATAGTCATGTATTAGAGAGCAGAGGAACTGCAAATTGCATGTTAGGTAAGACCAGATATTTGCATTAGACTATGTTAATTTCTACTCAGTCCTTTACTGTCATATTATGTGTAGAGTCATGAATATAAATTATATTAAAAGAACATTTTGTTAGAAATGCAACCATTCCACATGACTAGCATTCTTACTGGAGTAAACTTTGCTTTTAATAACTTCCCAATCTCATAAAGGCAATACTAATAGTAATAGCTTCGTACATGGGCATGGATCATAGAAACGAAAATTGGCAATTGTTCCCCATGCTCATATCACAGAATCCACCCACTAACAAACAGTACAGATTTACAATGCCTGATTTCTTGAGTAGGAACCACTTTGTTCCCAGAATGCCTTTACACAAAAGCTTTCAGTAGTAACCATGCCACTTCATCACAAAATATTGCTACCAAGAATAACTAGATACCTGATATACTGCTTGTTCACACTGTTTATCTTTCTGTGCCTTTTTCTCCAGCTCTTCCCTTTGTTTCAACTCATAAATTAGTTGAAAGAGGTCCCGCAAATCCAGAATTACAGGCTCAGCCTATATGAAAAACAAACCAGTAAACAGTATATGGAGAAAAGATGTAACTGACAAAATACGATCTTTCCAGTTAAAACATGAAATTAGACAGCAATAATTAAACAAGTTAATTGATAACAGATGCACTAAAATAAATGGAATAATTATAGTTTTACTTGGGAGTAATCCATTTAAACCAATTGAATGAGTGATGGTACTGAAGTATGAAATTATCTGGTTCAGTAAAGGTGCAATCCTATGCAAAGTTAGAGAAAAGACCCAGAATTCCCATGCAGCTCTTATTTCTGTCTAAACCTGCATAGGATTGTGCTCTAAGTGAATGGGTCCACTCTGTGATGCCTGGCACCACAGATGCTCTTCTTTGGCTAAGGATGTTAAATGAGATTCTGCCCATATGCCATCAGTTCTCAGTTATACCATTGCCAAAACCAGATGATTTCCAAGCACATATGCATGAGTACTTTAATATTAACCCCTTATCATCAATAAACTCATTAATCACCATGAAATTGTTTGAACTATGAACCAGCGTATTTGTTCCTGCATTGAAAGAAATGTTTTAATAATTAAAACCTTTCTGTTAATGAAAATGTCATTGATTCTGGGAACTATGACAAGTCAGTCCATCTAAACAGCTTTTTCTCCAATGAATACTTTCTTTATTTTGGTCAGTTTCATGGATGCTTCTTGCATTTTTAATGAGGTTGCTGTTCACCATTCTGATTTAAAACCTTCAATTTGTTTTAGGTATATTTCTTTGGGCAGAAGGGCTGAATTTCTAAGGATGCAATTCTATGCAAGTCCCAAAGCTTCCGGCATACTGCAGCCAGCCTTTTTTTTTTCTGTTTAATTATACACAGGGAGACATTCTAGGTGGCCCTCATGGCTGTTGCTGTCAAATCAGTGCTGGTTAAGTTAAAATCAAACTGCAGTTACCAGCTGGCAATACATTCAAGCTGCACTGTGAGGATAGATGCATCACCATTATGGGCAGGAAAGAACTCTCAGATCCCCTCCCCAACCACCCAAACACTTGCAAAGAAAACCTGCAAATACTGAACCAAGTCCAGTAATGAAGCTGGAATGCTCGCATTTAAGTCGGTCATCTCAGTCCTAATGCTGACGGTCCTCATGTCAGCAGCACCACTGACCTCTCTGCAGAAGTGACGAGAACAACCAGCTTCATACTCCAGAGTTTTTGTCTTACTAAATGCTGAGCATCTACAAATGCTGAGTGCAATATCAGATCTCAACTGATCTGCATCAGCTGCACTGGCATCTTTCATGGCTACATATTCCTTGAGACTGAAATCGGTGTCAATGAATCCACATCAATTAAAGTGCTCCAGCTTAAGTTGGCTTTGTAAATCAAGTTCTGAGGACAGAAGCCCTAGGCATCTTGAAAAGCGGAGTGGGGAACCAGCCTCTCCTACTGAATTACTCTGTACATTATTTATATGGGTCTTGTTGAAATTTTTAACTAGGTGAAGGTTCATTTCTATATAAGCTAATTATATTTGCAGATTAATGGTAATTATAATTATGAGCATAAAAGGCATTGCTTATATTTATTAGTGGTTTTTAAATGAGAGTAGACTATGCAAAGTAGCTATTTGTTTTCCATCATTTTCTTTCTAAATGAGTCTAGGAGCCTGAGTAAACTTATTTGTATTCAGCCAGTGTATCCAGTTTAATTAGAAAGGAAAATAATTACTAATTAGGAGGAATACATCAAGAAAAAAATTGAGAAGGGTGAATTGTATTCCTTTCTTCCCAAGACTGGTATTGCTAAACTGCCATCTCAGAACATTTATGCAGGCACTTCTGACAGCATTATGTGCTGCATAAACAATGCTTGCAGGCTGCCCTTTCAAAACAGCGGTGTTCTAGACAGAGCTATCACATTGAGTTAAACTACAGGAAATGACAATAATCTTGATACTTACTGCCTGGGATGTTTTTATTGCCACAAATCTATGATTCCCTTCCTTTCCACACACATATCCAAAGGCCCGATGGTCCGTGATATCCTTTGCGATGTATGAAATTTCATGAACTGCATGATGGTGCTGGAGTAGCTGTTCATAAACAAAAGCATAGGAAACAGGGCAGATTTAGTTGAAGCTCAAATTTGGACTGAGCCACTGATCTACTTCTGTGAAGGCAAACCAGAATAGCAATGGTGTCACTTTCAGTGCCTAGTTTTCAAGACTATTTTGGATTGATCTTACCAAATTTGCAGTCTCTTTTCATGTGTTGGGTGTTTCAAGCAAAGTAGCTTTCCCTATCTCATGAGAAAAGAAAGTAGCTGACCTGAAATAGAAATCTTTATGACTACTACCTTACACTTCAGGCACTGAAGCAATGGGCTGCTTTTTCATGGCATCAGCACACAGGTCCTCCAGCAATCTCTAAAACCGTTCAATTGGCCTTGCAGTCAAACACTATTTATAGCACCTAACACACAACACGCAAGGGTGTACGGTGGAAGGGATGATTAGCAGAAGCTCCAATTACTTTCAACACCTAAAGACAGATTATCAATATTAGGCAAATCTAGAAGGATAGCAGGATTTGATCAAGGTTATCATTTTCCCAGCCAAGCTTGTTCTAAGTTCTGCACTGGCTTGTGAGCTTTTCTTTCTCCCACAGGGAAAGATGTATGTATCTCCATTCACATTTTTCTAAATGGACTTATTTTTAAAGCTATAATCCCCACTCTGCCCATTGACTTCAGTTTTGTGTGTGCTTCAAATGCACAAAATATTGGGGTTCATTTCCTTCTCTCCCAAAAATTTATTGGAAGCTTTAGGGATTTGATGCTTGCTTGTTTCCTTCCTTGAGATGCATTTCATTCTGCATTCCATCTCATGAGGTGAAAATTGGGTTGTTGTTGTCATTCAGTTGCAAAGTCATGCCCAACTCCTCATGACCACACGTACAACATTCCTCCAAGTTCTTCTGTCCTCCACCATCCTCCAAAGTACACCCAACCCCACACACCTCTCTCCAGTGACCCCATCCAGTCACCTCAACCTCTGCTATCCCCTTCTCCTTTTGCCTTCAATCGGCCCCAGCATCAGGGTCTTTCCCCACATATTTGTGAACCCAATGAATTTCTCCCCCATCCCTCTCCATGTAGGCTGTATTAAGACATAAGTGCCAGATATGACAGGGAAGTTCTCACTTGCATATACTGGTCTATCTCCAGTTATTTTTAGTTCACCATCCATACAAACTGTGTGTGCTCATGAGCCCTAGATCTGGCTCCTGGATTGCTTCCTGCTGCTAAAGAAATTGGCTATTTGGTTGCTGTTGCTTGGTTGCTTGGTAGGTTCCTTCTCCCCAGATCCTCTTAGTGTGCAAGACTGGAAAAGACTTTCTTCTGGCCTGGGAGAGAATCCTGGGTCTCATCGCTAAATTGTCCATTGGTAGGATTTACTACACCACTGCATGCCAGTTTATTTGTGATAGCAGTGGTGCTTCACAAATTTCCTGTATTTTTCTACGTAAAAAGGAGTTTAGTTTGCTTAAGCAATTTAGTTTAGGAAGCATTTGATTCACATTTTGGGAAAGCAATGTTTCTTGCAATGTTTTTGCTGCTGTTGCAAGGTATTATGCATGAGTTTCTACGTGAAAAGACAAAAAAAGCTTTGCTTTCACAGACAGCCTGAAAATTGAATTTGAATTTCATCTTGTGAATATTTCCTAAAGCTCTGTAATATGCAGCAAAACATTCCAACAACAAAACTTCATACAAATTATTCTGTATATTTGGGTCATTGTACATTAACATAAATTGAATACATCAAAGTTCAGCTGTAGTCAAAGGCAGTCTCAGGACATTGTAGCCAAAGGTACTTTTCTGCAAGTCTTAATCCAATCACCTTTTTCTTTAGCACAACAAACTGAGATTAAGAAGCCCCAGCTTCTGCAGACATTAAGATACTGGGTAGAACTGGGAAACATCTTTTCCCAAGACGAATTTCCTAGAGATTTGTATTATTCAGGTTTTTTTTCTGATCATAAAAGTCTGTGGGCCACATCTTCTTATGAGGATTTGAACATCTGGTAAATCTATCTTTGCAACTTTTAATCAAAATGGGTTTATCATGTAATGATTTCTAAAGACAGGTAAGAATAAATAAATATTGATGCTGATTTGAGCAGACATCCGCTGCTTTTGCAAAAGTGGTAACCATGCTGCCCAAGAAACATTTGTTGTTAAATTGGCATTAACTGGAACATAGGCTGCTGGCTTTTCATCAGCTTTGAAAAAGACAATCAAAACATTTGATAAATAAACAAGTGTGGTTTAAGAATTTCCCCTTGCTTACCTGTTAGAACTCTCTGGACAGAACAGAGAATTTCAATTTGTAGCCAGATGATTATATACACTTTTTTCCTTCTAGACATTTACTGCCTCACTGGATTTTAAATTTTAGCCTTGGTTCTTGGTCCCTTACACTGTGGTGCTCAGGTGATTACATGGTTGCTGACCTATGTATTTACAAATGAGCTGTTCACCTACTCTAAATAACATCCTGCACACAGCCACCTGAAGTTGGAACACTGAGATAGGGGGACAGTGGCACATGTGTATGTTTCTCGCCTCATTTGATCAGCCACCTGGAAAAAGCAGGGATCTTACTCTCAATCAAGTCAATGCTTACACGGCTACAAATTCATGTACTCCGCTTCTGATACAATCTGCAACTGAATGCACACCGTTTTGTCAAAGAGACAGAATGTGTGACTCAGGTCCCATCCCAATATACATTAAGTATACATTGACTGGTGATCTGAAAATAATTCCAGTTCTTAAATGCAGATGTAAGAACTGGAATGGAGGTGGTGTGACTGTCCATATATATATATTAGCAAATATCACCAGAATACTGTAAAAAAAAGTTGTGTTGTACAAGCATTATGGGCCAGCTGCATTATTTAAGCCATGATGGGTCATTATGGCTAGCTGTATAATGCAAACCAGCAAGGCTGGACCGTTTGCATGGTTAACAAACCACTCAGAACCCATGGTCTGCTTTAGGGTTGTGGGTAGTTTGTTAACCATACCACCCATCCATCTGCATCATGTCTGCATGACGTGACAAGTTGAATCATGAACGGAATATCTGGAAGTTGCCTGGCATGTGTTGCAATTCACATATCCCTTGATGGGCTGCAGTGTTCGTATGAACTGGGTCACTATGTAACTGATTTCTCCTTTACTTTGCAACACACAACAGGGAAAAACAGAGTCCAGGTCCACACATCATGATAAGCCATGGTACCATGATAAATACTTTTTGCTGCTACAAGTGTACACAAATGTGCTGAATTCTCCACCAGCACTGTTTCTCTTCACATGTGCTCATATTCACCTGTCTACAAAGTATAGTCTGCAGTAGTAAATTTGCCTTGTAAATTACTTCCAAGTGCTGTCAATGGAAATGCTGAAATAAGAGTATGTAATTTACAAGGAAATTTACAAGGTGAATTTACAATTGACAATTCACGAGGTGAATTTATGACTGTAAATTGTACATTCATGGACAGGTGAATCTGCACGCTTGAGAAAAATGAAGGTAAATAAAATACTATCGTATTTGTCCACTTCTGAAACAGCAAAGGTGCTAAACAAATAAATATGCCTGAAAATAGTGAGTGGAAAGGCCAATAAACTCCTCCTTTTCAGTTGCATCCCACTATGCCCTGAACTGACATCTGTCAGGATCAGCTCAACACACACAAACACACACACTTCAGCATTCCCTTTGATACCAAAGACCACAATCAGTGACTGAACAGGATGAAATTATAAGCCAAGTGAGTGTAATTACTGCAAGAGTATCTGTATTTACTGTAAAAATGCTATAAATATTGTTAATATTTTATTTTTCTGTCCTCAAACATTTCTGAGGGTGTGGGAAAAGATGCTAAAAGAAACTGCACTGAAAAGGGGCTGTGATCAGAATGGGCCAGAAAGCTGGAAAAGTTTCTCTTCACAGGGATATGGCATGTGAGGGGTTGTGCTGTAAGGACCCCTGGGAAATGTGCTAGGAGGGTGGGAGCAACAAGCCACCGCAAGCTGAGGAGCGCTTGAGCTTCTGCCAGGAAGAGTGTGCACTGGCGAGTGAACGACTAGCCGACGATGGCTCCTTCCCAGTGTAGCTCACTGCAATGTGGCCCAAAGGAACTGCAGTTATAATGCTCAAATATTCCAAGCAAAAGAAAAATGTGGAATTGAACACTGCAGACAGAAAGTGATGTTATTTCACACTTTCTTACTCACAACTAAGCAGTGTGAGCTCAGGATATTATGGATGGATCCTGCAGAAGTTCCTCAGACCCCAACCAAATACGAACTATAGATCAAGTATAACGAAGTTTTCAAAGAATGAATGTAAAGAACACTGTTTGACTAGAGCAAGTCCACTCTTTTTATTACCTGAAGGTGACATAGGTCAAAATTTGTATACCAATTCTACAAATCCAAATAAAGCTCACAAATTTATTATTCACTCAGTCTCATATATTGTCAAATATATATTAAACCATATTGCTAATAACTTCAGCTAGGATAAGTTAATTTTGGAATATGGGTTAGCCATTCTTCATAAGTTCTCCAGTGTATTAATGATAAGATCTTATTTACATAATATAATTGTATGGATTTATTAGCTTTTTTCTGTGTTCAAGTTGCAGTCTTTCACTCTAACAGTGAAATTAAAAATATTCCTTCACCAACTGCATATTATGGAAAATGTTATCTCAGGTTCCTATTAAATCAAAGTTCTTTGATGTTACCTTATTAATTGCTATGCAACATTTGCACAGAATTTAAACAATGATCAGACTCCTTAGTTGTGAAATTAGTCATAAAGAATAGCCTGCCATAGAAAAATATCACCCACAATGCCAAGGCAGCAGATGGAAACATTAAAATTTATTTTCAAATATTCATCAACTGTTGAAAATTCATTATACAAGTATCTCCAATGGCTGATGATGCCCAACCTTGCACATGGTATTTATTTACTTATTCCTTACAACAAACTCAAAGTGGCTTACATAATTCTCCTTCTGCTGCTTTCAGTCTTATTTCCACAATAACAGCAACCCTGTGAGGTAGGTTGGGCTGAGAGTTTGCAACTGGCCCAAAGTCACCCAGTTGGCTCCATGGCCAAGTAGGGACTAGAACCCAGAACTCCTGAGTCCCAGTCTTGCACACTTCACCATGCCACCACACGGGCTCTGGTGGTACCAGGTTATTAGGAAGTAGGCTAACTATTCCTACTGCCATAATCTTTTCTATATTAATTTATGGAGTATTAAGAAAGTTGACTGTCAAGGCATTTTTAGAATTTAGTAAGGTTTATATGTGTTTTTTGGGGGGGGTATGGGGTGTACTCTGAGACGATAGATTTTTTTAATGCCAATTTTAACTTCACACTGTTAGAGATCAATTAATCTACATGAACATTCATACGTACAAATTAAAAGAAAACACTGCCTAGAACAGAACACCTCCCTTTCTTTATATTACTACAAATGAATAGTTATGCCCCCTTGGTAAAACATTAAGTTCTTATGAAAGAACAGAATTTTATTTAAAGGTCAAGGTGTACTCTGTGTGTTTATCTGTTCCTTCTTAAATTGCTGACAGAAACATGCCTCCTTTTCACTAGGCAACTTTGCACTACTGAGAAGGGGGAGTGTAGACCCACAAGATATAGATTTGATTCAGAACCTATAGCAGTACCTATAGCAGAATCAAGTCCATAGTTATAGCCGTTCAGTACAACATCCTAAATCAGTCACACCTATTGCTTGGGCCTGTGAAAGATATCAATGTCTGATTTATTTTGCAATCCATGAAATAAAGGAAAAACAGAAAAGACAGAATTTATAACCACTATGCCTGGAAAGAAATGCCTTCAGACCTCTAATACATATGTTGATACGTATCTGTCATACCAAAAGACTTAACATAGTAATTCTAGTTTTGTTTGTATATTTGAGTAACCATTGCTAATGACCACTTTGTTTTGCTCATCTATGTTTTTATACTTGTGAACAGTAGCTCACTGAGCTCAATTAGCCCCTGTGACAAAACATCAGTGCACTACTGAGTTTAAGTGTGAGAGAAGGTAAGTGCTACTTAGGTATATATTAATTACTACTGATAATCATCTAAAATACATAGATATAATCTGAAGCCAAAACAAAAGCCCAGCAAAGGGCACAAAAGAAAAGAAGGAGAACTCCTTAGAAGTGTACAGTGCAGAGCTAAAGCTCAGTGGGAAGTCCAGCAGGAAAGTATGATTCTTGCCTTCTTGCTCAGAAAGAGAATCCACATTTGACTAAACCCAAACTTGGTCAGGGGGAAGCAGCACAGTGAGAACCTAAATCTCAAAGGGAAAAAACTTAACATTCATACAGAATTGCTCAAACAGAGACCTAAACCCAAGCTTAGAAAGTAGAAAGAAAAGCAATACATGGTTCTGTATTAACAAGAGCTGCTGTGCAGACCAAGCTAGTACTAGTAGAAGAGTCCACCTATAAATAAAAAGTGAAGGCTAGCTTCAGTTTGAGTTCATAGGCTCCGGTTTTTAGAGTTTATAGGGGGATTTACAAACTAGAGCTCAGAAGTGCAGCCATCTCATGGCTGAGAATCAAGGTTATCATTTAATTTTAAAAACTACAAACAGGAACTGAGCCTTTGCAAGCCTTTCTCTCTAGTCTCATCCAACAACTAACTGACTACTGTTCTTTCCCTTGACTATTTCGCAGGAAGAACAATTAATGCATTTCCCCCCAAATTAGCCTTCCATTCCCAGTAATTGAAGACTAGTACAGAGCTCACTCACAGGCCTCAAACAGGCGCAACTGGGCCAACTTACATGGGGCTAAAATAAGAGGCAGACTTGCAGGTAGCCAGTTCTCTGAGTTACAAAGGGCCTTAGTTTCAGTGACAAAATATCAGCACCCAAGCAAGTTTAGCAACCACATGAGTTTGGCAACAGGTCAAGGAGCCAGGGCAGAGAACTCTTTGTTCTTTTTTCACAGTAAGTAACCTGAAACTGTAAGTTAATAGCAAATGTAAATTCTCCACTTTCTTTCCAGCAAACAATTTTCCAGGGTACAATCCCAATAATACCAAATAAACTATGGCACCGATAACACTAGTAAACAACAGCAACAGTAGCAAGTCCAATAATACCAATTAAACAATAGCAGCCCACTTCTATAGCTAGGAAGCCAGCAGAATTGTGGAGTATTCTTTGTAATGCACTGAATGCCAGATGCATGACTATGCCAGATGGACAAAAGTTGTGCATGTGTGCTTGGCACAATGAATTCTTGCTCTTGAGGAAATGTTCATTCCCTCAAAACCATGGATGCTGACCTGGGATGCTAAGAGAGGCAGGGAAGCTGGACAATGAGCCTTCCAGAACAAAATAGTTCCTCTGTTATCATAAAAAAGTATGTTTGGGAACTGTGGTGTTATTCCAAGGAAAAGCGAAATGATTCCTTAGAAGGCATTCTTCAGAGAACAAGCAAATATCCTTCCACACTGATGTTATGCCACTATGAATATGGATGAGATGATGAAGCAGGGGAGAAAAGGATCTGGCACTGGGGAACTGGGCCTCTACAACAGGGAGTGGCTCCACTGGAACCAAAATGGAGCAAGACTCTGACACACACACAAAAGGATGGCACAGTAGCTTTTAAACACAGCTCTTGGGCAACGTAGAAAGGAAGCATCCTGTTTGGGTTAAATCATCCATATGGCATGAAGATGAAAATCTTTGTGATTGGCCAAATGTAGAAGGGGACGAAGTAATCTATGGGCATGAGGTGAAACATGATAACTCCAACCTTTCTTCTTTTCCCTTCCCAGGGAATCAAGAGGAAAAGCTCTGACTATACTCCTTTATTAGTTTATTATTGATGAAATAAGGCAGATCGCAGTCCAGCCAAGTCCACCTTTGTGGTTCAAAGAAAGTAATGGAAAGGTCATTAGCAAGAAACATTCAACAAGTTAAGGAGCTGGCTAATTTGGAACTGAGTACAGTTCAAGCTAGAAGTTGATTTCTAATGGAATTCTTCTGCTCTCTCACTCATGAAATGAACTAACTCCAACCTCTGGGAGGCTAATGCTGCTTGTGGGCCAGATGGAAGGAACATGGATGCTACTTAACTAGCTAACTATCTCTTGGTCTGACACTGAACCATGGGATTGATTAAATTACATCCTACCTGGTTATCCTATTCCACAGGATTTTCTGCTGAACCAGGAATGGTTTGGTTCTCACCAAGCCACTTCACTTATCTTTAAGCTTGCTGGCTTTGACATTTCAGCTAAGAATTCCAATCCCACCTTTCCTTCCAGTTCATATTCTGAGTCTGAGGGATCCACCTTGGAATGCTTTATTTTGGAAGAAGCAGGCCCCATCCCAACCAGTCAAAGAAGCCTATCCCAAGTGGTCACATCAGAAAAGTCTGGAAAGTGACATTGTATATACATGTTTCTCTCCAAATGCTAAATATTTCCAAGGCAAAACAGGAATGTTGCAGTAAATCAATTTACAGGAGAACTTAGATACACTGGGCATTAGGGAAATGTAGTGAAATGGAGAGATTAAGTGGGATATGGTCATCTCTGGATATATACTCTATAAGAAGGATCAGGTAGAGAGTATACTGGAGAAGATGTGGTTACAGAATCAACCAGTGGTGAGGCAAGCCTGGATTTAACCACAGGTGGAATTGCCTTAGACTTAGTAAGAGATGTAAATGTTGTTGAACCTACTGGGAACAGTGACCACCGTGTTACCAGATTTAATATACATTGAAGCAGGTTACCAAAGAGGACCAGCACAGTCAGATTGGACTTCAAAGGAGAAACTTCCTCTAAAATGAGGGAACTGATTTTTAAAAAAGTAAGGTGAAAGGAGAAGTCGAGATACTTAAATCGCTTTCAAAATGCTTGATTGGTAATCAAAGCCATTATAACAGAAGTTCAGGTAGTACTTATACCACAAGTTAGGAAAGGTAGCACAAAGTGCAAGAGGTCACCAGCATGGTTAATGGACAGGGTCAAGAAATGTGGGAGAAGAATGCTTCCTTCAGAAAATGGAAGTATCATCTAAATGAAGAAAGCAAAGGGGAGCACAAGCTTGCACAAGGGAAATGAGAGCAGACAATAAAAAATGTGCCAAAAAAAAAGCATTTGGAAGATTATATCACGAGCAACATCAAAGCCAACATTATGAGTTCTTTAAATTTATAAGAAACAAGAAGAAAGGGACTTGGACCTTAGGATGTTAATAGAGTTAAAGTAGCACTAAAGGAGGTTAAAGAGATTGCACTAAGAATGAATGAATTCTGTCTTCACTGTAGAGGATACAGGCTTGAACTGATGATTGAACTGATGCTTTAGGAAGAGAGGTTGATGAAATAAGGCAGATAACAGCAACAGAAGATGAAGTTCTCAACTTGTTGACAAACTGAAAGTCAGTACATTACAGAGCCCAGATGGTATCTATCCTAGATAAAATTGCAGAAATATGTAACATGTCCCTAAGAGATCCCTTCAACTATGGAGCAGCATATAAATGTCATAAATAATATCAGCTTCTGTAACAGAGGACTAGGAAATGACCAATGTATCCCACCCCTCCTTAGCACCCAGAAAGGATCTGGCAATTTATAGACCAGTTAGCTTAACTTCTGTTTCAGATAAATTGGTTGAAAGCATTATTAAAGATGAAATTAGGATGCATATAGAAGGAAAAGTCCTGGTTAGAAAGAATCTGTATAGTTTCCGCAAAATCTTCCTTCAGTAGCCTTTCAGAAATTTTTGAGTGTGTCAATAACACATGGTCAGGGGTGTTCTAGTAGACATTATTTATTCTGACTTCCAAAAAACCTTTGACTAAGTCCCATACCAGGGATTCCCGAGCAAACTAAGTAGTCATGGAATAAGAGGGAAGGTCTTTCTATGCACCATCAACTCATTAAAGAAAGAGAAAGCAGAAAGATGGTATAAATGGTAAACTTATCCAGTGGAGGGATGGAAACTGAAGTCCTGCAGGGGCCAGTGCTTTCCCATTTATTCATAAAAATGCAGTGAACTGGCCAAATTTGCTGATGACACCAAATGATTCATGGTGGCTAAAAGCAAAAGGGATTGTGAAGAGCTCCAAACTGGGATAATGGGTATCAAAATGGAAGATGCTGCTCAATATAAGCAAGACTAGCATGCAAAAGATCTCAGTCCAAGCATAAGTTGATGAGTTCTCAGCTACAGTGACTGACCAAGAAAAGGATCTTAGGGTTGCAGTGGATAACTCATTGAAAATATTGACCCAGTGCATGAATGCTGTAAAGAAGGGAAATTCTTTCTTACGTATAATTAGGTAAGGAACTGAAAATAATACTGCTAATATTGTATTGCCCTTATACAAATCCATAGTGCAACCACACTTAAAATACTTCATACAATTCTGGTCACTGCACCTAAAACTGGATAGTATATATATATACAACGTATTTCATAGAATCATAGAATAGTAGAGTTGGAAGGGGCCGTGAAGGCCAGTTCTGTTGAGCCATGTATTCCCCATCTTGTATCAATGCATTTGGTTTCTTTTTCCTAGATGGAGGACTTGGCACTTGTCCTTACTGAATCTCATTCTGTTGCTTTCAGTTCAAGTTTATCAAAATTGCCTTAGATCTTCAAGTTTATCAAAATTGCCCGAGATCTTCAAGTTTATCAAAATTGCCCTAGATCTTCAGGGCAATTCAAGTTTAGTTCAAGTTCAGTTCAAGTTTAGTTCAAGTTTCAGTTCAGGTTTATCAAAATTGCCCTATATCTTCATTCTGTGTCTTTGCTATTCCACACAGTTTTGTATCATCTACAATTTGATTATCTTTGATTGTACTTCCTCATCCAAATCCTTAATAAAGATGTTGAAGAGCACTGGAACCAGGACTGAGCCCTGTGGCACCCCAGTAGTTACCTCCATGCAATCTGAGAAGGTGCCATTGATGAACACTCTGTGTGTCTGATTTAGCACCCAATTCTGGGTCCACCTAATAGTTTTTCCATCTAGTCCAGTTTTTGCTAATTTGCTTATCAGAATGGCATGTGGAACTATGTTGAAAGCTTTGCTAAAGTCTAGGTAGATTATATTCAAGGTGTTCTTTTTTCCATTAGGGAGGCTACCAAGTCAAAAAATGAGATTAAATTAGTCTGACAGGATTTCTTTTTGATAAATCCATGCTGGCTTCTATTAATCACTGCATTTTCTTCAAGATGCTTGCAGATGGATTTTTTAAATAATTTGCTCCAGAATTTTTCCAGGGATTGATGTCAGACTAACTGGTCTATAGTTCCCAGGTTCATCTTTTTCCCCTTTTTGAAGATAGGGACAATGTTAGCTCTTCTCCAATCATCTGGCACTTCTGTTTTCCAAGATTTATCGAATATGATAGACAGTGGTTCTAAGAATTCCTCCATTAGCTCTTTTATGACTCTTGGATGGAGTTCATCAGGCCCTGGAGATGTGAAAGTGTTGATTCCAAGTAGGTACTCCTTGACCATTTGTCTGTCAATCTTGGACTGCTCTCACTTCCAGCTTGTACTTCCTCTTGATTGCAGTTTTCCTTGTGGGAGAAGACTGAGGTGAAGTACAAATTGAGTGCCTCTGCCTTTCTTTGTCATCTGTTATCACTCTGCCATCCACTTTAAGTAGCTTGACACCCTTTTCTTTCTCATGCCTTTTGTTCTGGATGTATCTGAAGAAGGCGTTCTTGTTGTTCTTAGCATCCCTTGCTATTCTCAGTTCATTTCCTGCTTTAGCTTTCCTGATGCTATTCCTGCCATTTCTTTCTATTGGTTTATCTGTTTATATCTTCTGTATGAAAAAATTCTTCTTATTTTTGCGCTTTCCCTCTGATAATCTCCCTGCTCTAAATACTGAATCAAAGAAGAGAGAGAGAGAGAGAGAGAGAGATTGTGTATATAGATAGATATGCGCACATTAAATGCTTTTCTAATGGGGACTTGCTTTTCTATAGACTCTTGAAAGGCAATGTCCAGGAAGAAAAGAACAAATGAAAGTGGTGGGTTTTTTTTGGGGGGGGGAGGGCATGGGATCAGGAAGATGCATGAAATGTTCTAGAAGCAGCTGAGAGCTATTCCTAGTTTCTTAAAATTGCCCCATGCAACCTAAAACTATTTCCCTGCAGTACTGCTATTAGAGAGGTCTCTATCCATGGAATATAATGAGGTTTATGTCTATAGAGTTTAAAATCTATAGCAAACAGTATAAATTAAGGTTGCAAAAAGTGTGGCAGGCAGCCCCCACATACCGCCAGCATCTGCTGACCCCATTGCCAGAAAACCCCGAAGGACTTAATCTATTGCAAAAATGGCTTCTGTCTTCCTGCTTCCAGAGACGTTCTAGGGGTGTGTATGTGTGTGTGTGTGTGTGGGGGGGGGAGTTAGTATATGTACATGGTGGGAGAGAAGAATGTTAGTGCATACATGAATGTGTGCATCTGTGTGGGCCAAGGCTGTGCATTCAACAACAGATGCAGCCCTTAGGGGCAAGAAGGTTGTGTACCCCTGCTACAGATAATACTTAATGGATTTAGCTACTTCAAAGACCTCTTGATTCTCTCATTTCTCTCCAGCTGTTAGGAGTCTGTCATAAAGTCATTCATCCCTTATCCTTACCCATTCCCCCTCCAGTTTTTTTCCCTTTGGCCTCCGGTCCTGGGGAAATCAATCAAATCGATCAATTAAGCACTTAGAAGAACCAGCAATCACTCCCAATAATAGGGTTAGCTTCTGTGACAATACAAGTACTACCCTGTTTGTAATGGGAGAATTTATTTACTGAAGCCAGGACACAGCACTAAGGTCACAATTAGGGCAAAAGAAAACCAATTCCAGCAGCCAAGCTCCACATAAAACTACACAAATCCTATATCAAAATCAAAAATAAAACAGATAGTAATTCTAGATGTAGGGGAAAAATACAGGGATTAGAGATATATAATATTCTATATTTATTTCTCCTCAGAGTTTGCCTTCAGTCATATGGTAGTCAGCTCTGATTTATGGATCACTGTTACCTGCCTATTTTCTCAGCCCGCTGAAAGGAATGACAGCTCTTAAGTGCTTAAACTAGCTGAAACCTCCTTTTGTTCAAGTATTACCATTTATTCTATATTAGCAACATCATCCACATTTCTAATCCATTTCTGTCAGGACTACCTGTTGTCCTAGGAGAGCAAAAGAAAAAACTTGGTTGCAATTCTTCAAGAAATGAATCCCCATCCATCTCTCCCCAGTGGGACATTACTTCTCTTAAGACCGCTTAACTGGAAAAGCCTTTGCCAAACGCCCTCTTGGTTTTCAATCCTGCTGCTAGCCCTGTTGCGATTGCTTGTCTACAGGATTCTGTCTTTGCATGGTCCTATATGAAATGACCTGAGCCCATTCTCCTGTTCTGCCCACATGAAGGTCAATCTGTTGAAAGGTCCCAAGGGATGTTCTGGTGAACCCGCTCATTTTCTGCTTCCCCTGTCCCAATGTTGAGCATGGATGTCTGTGCTGGGAAAGCACCGATGCACAGCCATCCATTTCTGTAGGTCTGTAGGTGGTTGTGGCTTAATCAACCACATAGACATTGCTGTGGTAGGAAAAAAAAACTTGCAAACAGTTTTACCTTGAGGCCTCTACTGCCCTTTTTTCAGTACGTTCACTCTTTTCACACCCTTAACATATGCATAATGTACAGAATGAAGATTTTACAGAGGACACCCCCGAAATTGGAGACCTGCCAGAGGATGTCCTCTGTTTCAAAGGGCTGTCCAGGCAAGTCCTGTTTAAAAATAAAATGTATCAAAAGGAAGAGCTGGACCTTGAAGGTGCTCATCAACAAGACCTGGAGAAATAGACTGAGCAAGGCTCACAGGCCACATATGTTAGCATCTTCCCCAAAGTGGTAAGATGAACTGAATTCAATTTAAATTATACCCATAAAGTCTTAATTTACAATTCTATAGATAAGTATTTATGATTTTTTTTGCAAATAGGAATCTTATTTTGTCCTCTTTTTATTGCTTTTGCAATTCACCCTGATGGAAACACAGATATCCACTGGATTTTACATTTCTCTGAAATATATAATATAAAGTTGTTTGACCATATTAAAATATTCATTTGAATAGAATACTGAAAGAAAATATGTATTGACACGTATTTTGAGAGATTTTTTTAAAAACCACAGTAATTATTAAAATATATAAAAGTGACACACAGTGAATTACACATATTCACCTAGTCTAACCACGAAATATTGTAGATATATAAACAAATGTCATTATGAATCCAATGGGGCCTTTTGTCCTTTAAAACAAATCCTCCTAAGATGAACATAAAAGCTTTGGAATTTTGACAGGGATGATGCTGGGGGGGGGGGGACAGGGGGATAGCTATTTTATTTGGTGAGTTTATGATGCTGTATTTTCATATTTTCTTTTACTTCCTTGTAAATCATCCAGAAATTGAAAAAGGAAGGGGAGAATATAAATATTTTAAATACACAATTTGATTCACCTTAAGCACAGGGTTCAAGTCCAACACTGTATGCATTGACTGTTGCATATGTTCCTCAAAGAACAACTTAGACATTTAGTGGTAGGATTCCAATACTGAGAAATAAATTCATTAATAACAAATCGGGGGTACTGAACAAAATGTAATGTCAAATCAGTCCTCAGGCATATCTACAGGCACAGTCTACCCATTTCAATGTATGCAGTGTATTGTCAAAAGAACCATGAGGCTGCATCCTCAAAGGATCCTCAAAAACAAATGCCCTGTGGCTCTTGGTGTTTTAAGCAGCTTATGCAGCACTTTGCCCATATATCGCTGGAGACAACCTCACATGTACCAGTCACAGTTTTATTTTATTAGATATAGTGAACCGAGTGTGCATGTACTATGCGTGGATGTGGAGCTCTGCCTCAGCAGCCAAGCAGGGCTAGCACAGAAGGCATCTGTCACAAAGTGACTTCTGGGAGCTTGCCAGGTGCCGGCAGCAGTCCCCTTCCTCCATCGTACAAAGATATCTTTAGCTTGGTTGAAATTTTCCGAGATGGGAGTTTGGGTTCTGATAGTTTTAGCTGACAGGGTGACAGAAGGTTCCCACCCTGCTTTCATTTTAAAAACAGCTGATGGAAGCACCAGCTGAAGCTGCACCTTCAGTCCACTATCTTTATTTCCCCACAATGTTGAATTCCAGAGGCATCCTGGGGAAAAGAATATTATGGGCAGTGATGCGGTACAAGGCTACTGGGGTTAGTGCTGCTTTGGGGTTAGCGAGTGGATTTCCCTTAGGATTTCAGCATGGGGTTGATTGACTTAGGACAGCTTTAGCCAATGAGGATGTGGAGTTCATTTATTTTTCTTGTGCTCTTGACCTTTAAAAGCAGATTTGTACAAGCATGATCACAGCCTCTCCAGTCATGTTTTGTGGATAAGAATGCCATGGAAATGTTGGTATGTAGACCTCACATACAAGGGATGCTGGTAAGTCCTATTTCAGTGGAGTACCTTTATAGGAGATATCCATGTTGCTGAACTCTTTCTCCAAACTAGATACACTATCATGGATCTCGATGGATAGATCCTATAAAACTCAAAATAAAAGCAGCAATGGATAAAGAGCCCCATGGGCATAGAAGTCAACATTGTCCCCTGTTGATATAGGCCTTATACTGATCCTTGAAGCATATTACTTGCTTCCATTTCACACAGGGCAAAGAAAAGTTCAAAGGCCTGTCTAATGCTACCAAGAAGCTGTTCCTGAGAGATCAGCAATAGGCATGTTTAAAAAAGAAAAATATAAGGGAAACAGGGTATTTTCACTACTTGGATTTTTTAAAAATTAAATAAGAATATCATTTTAAATATATTGGATAATCACCTTGAGACACATTTTAAAATATGCATGTTCCCTCAAATTCATTCAATAGTTCATATGTGAACTTTATTTACAGAGAGTGAACTCTGGCTTGTCTGCTGAACTGAAATGCAGAGAAGGCAGAGAGGTCCTGTCTGTTTTTCAGCTGGAGGTGACACTTTGATGCAAAGAATCACACTGTTATGGCACATAAAAAGTTACTCCCTTAATAGCCACAACAAATCACAGTTCCCTAGATTTTCAAGGTTTATATAGAGTTGCGGCACTTGGAAGTATACATTTTTTGAAGCAGGAAGGGCAGCTAGACTTTGCAAATGCTGACAGTTCCCTGAGGCTGCCGGTTCAAAAGTGAGCTAGGTCAGAACATCCACACAGCCTCTGAAAGCAGAGAGATTTCAGCACATACAGTTTATTTCAAAAGAAACATCCCTCATCTTATTTCCTTTCTGTGGACAGTAGTGATAACTATACACTGGAGTTTAAGTAATCTCCTACAAGTCCTTCCATGAAGGCAGTGCAGTGTACATGTCCCCAGATAACTATTTGACTGGAATCATCTACCTTCGGTACCTGTCTGTTCCACCACTGAATATCAGGTTATTTGCAGCAATAAGAGAACTGCCATTAAGATGAAATGGAAAAGAAATCAATATTCTATACAGCCCTATCAGAGATCTCCTTTCTCCAAATTAGCAATAGTCAGTACAGGTAGATACGGTGGTGAAGCATCTGTCTGGTGTACTGAAATATGCAGCCCTCCAAGTGTTGTTGGACCGTAACTCCTTCAGCATTGGCCATGCCTGTGACTGATGGGTATTGTAGTCCAATAACATTGGGAGGGCTGCATGTAGCTCACCTGTGGCCTATAGGCAGGTGTGAGGAGCCACAGTGCACTGCGCACCTGCAAAATGATGCACCTACAGCAGTGTAGCTCACCCATCTCTAAGGCGCTGGAAGTTGTTTCCAGTCATAGAGCACCCCAGATTGCCATGTTTACTTTTACATCCTGCCTGTTTCTACTTGCGAAAAATGCAAGGCAGTCTATGAAATAAAACAAAGGGTGATATTTATTCGGAATATTAATAGGAACACTCTCTGGCATGCAAGAGGTAAAATCCACAGAAACAATGGAGCTCAACAGAACACTGTATAGGATCTGGAAAAGATCCCAGCTTTAATCAGACAGCAGTCCTAATCCTACCTTGAGGAGTACTAATTGTGGGAAAAAAAACTAAATTACTGCAGATTATCATAGCATACTATCTAGGAATATGCCTGTCTTATCTAGTTATATTGCATGCACAAACTCACACACACACACACAATTCTTCCACCACCATCCCCTGCAACTATTATGAAACAAGTCTTTTGCTAGGCACCATAAGCCTACCTATTAAGCCAATATTCACTACATATATCCCATAGGAATAGCTATGTACGAATTATTTTCAGAACACTGCACATGGGCAAAACAACAACTCTAATGCCTGAAAGTTCTTATGACTTTGGAAATCACATAGAAAGTTGAAACACACTTAACACTCTGTGGTCCAAACCATGCATAGTCACAGAATGTATTTCTGTTTTGTGATAAAAGATTAGCTAACTTTTGCTGTACTGATATTTCCACTAGAACAGAATAACATGTGGAAGCTGCATTATACCTGAAACATTGTTACAGAAAGAAATATGACACTGTCGAGCAAATCTTTATTTGATTTATATCCCACTTTTTCTTACAAGGTACTCAAAAGGGCTTACATCATTCTCCTTCTCTCAGTCTTATTCCCACAGCAAGAATCCTGTGGGGTAGCTTAGGCTGAGTCTGCCTAGTTGGTTCCATGGCTGAGTCAGGACTAAAACCCAGATTGCCTGAGTCCCAGTCCCACATTCTTAACCACTATTTGTAACAATTCAGCCTTTTTTCTGGCCAGTTATATGACTTATCCACATTTATCCAAGACATCCATGATTTTTAATGATCATTTATGTTTGCTAAGGATAAACCCAGAACATATTATGATATTACTGTTGGGTAATTACATGCAACTCACATTGCAGAACACAATTAGTTACTCAGAGAAAGCCACCTCCCCTCAAAAAAGGCCCTGAATCTCTGAAGAAGACCACATTTTAGGCCAAATGAGTAAGTGTGCTGTTGTACATTGGCTATTAATTCTTAGATTACTTCCTAATAGAAGGCTATTTGGGAGATAGTGTGCAGTGATTATATAGTCATTCTACCATGTTGAATACTGTGCAATGCATTGCCATAATCAGTGGGTTTTACCATCATTTCTGGATCTATACAGTACATCTATTTCTTTTGAGTGTTTACTGTATATGATACTGTATATCAAACCGAATATTTAGTTACTGGCTAAAATAGATGTACTGATGCCCAGAGCTGACCATGAAAGAAACAGATGCAACCCTATAATATTAATAAAACTCTTTGAAAGGCTCATGGATGTTCCCCATGCAGGGTAGTTTTAATGCAGCCTGCTGAGGAAAAGATTCTACCGTTTAATAGTGAACAGAATCTAACTTGGAGCTTTCATTCCAATGAACATGATAGTTTATTATTTTAGGCACAGATGCTGGCTGAGACCACAATGACTGCACGGCTCATGAGCAAATAAAAGACGACAAATTAAATGTGATAGCATGGAGAGAGAAAGAAAAAGTGAAGAAGGAGCAAGATGCCAATTTGGGGTGTGATAGAAGAACTGACTACAAAATGGGCCAGGAAGCAGGTTCTCCGGAGCGTGGACATGATTGAATTCTTCCCTGAGAAGGACTGTTTATTCTCTAGAAAATTAGCAAAGCCCTATGTGCTGAGAAACAAATGGTCCACCATTGAATCTGTGTGCCCCCCAGCAATTCATTCAGTTGCAACTCACAACTGGTAACAGAATTTCTCACTCCTGGAAGACAAGAGTGGAAGATAAAGGACTATGCAACCTTGGAACATTCCCCAAATATAAATGGGCTTTTCTTCAGATAACTGGCTTTTTAAACATGACGTAAGTATACATGGAAAATGACTCTTTAATCCCTCTGTGCCTTCCACCACGGCTGGCTTTAGTGAACAGTAATCAGGCAAATGCTTTTGTGAAGTGTTCTGCAAGAATTTCACTGGAGTCCATGAACACACTGGAAATGACACAGGCACAAATTAGATGCAAATGAAATGGCTTGTTTACACAACATAAATAATCAGGTAAATGAATCTGATAACCTCATAGGAGTCAATAGTCAGGACCTATTATACTGAAACCATAAAGGATCTTAATGAGTATGGTGCCATGTACTCTGGCCCCTGCTCCAGAAATATACTTAAACTTTAAACTCAAGAATGTAAATTTCATTCTGTAGAAGTATCCTCAGCTTCTGGGTTAAACACACATACACATTTCAGATGTTTAAGTGAAGGGTTGTATGCTGGTCAACTAGTGGTAACAAATTTATGTGAAAATACTGTAAGTGGGACTAATTTTATTTATTATTTATTATATTTATGTCCTGTTTTTTTTTCTCTTGCAAGGAACTCATGGTAGTGCACATCTCCCTGTTGAGTGTCAGTGACTGGCTCAAAGTCACCCTGTGAGAATCACAGCTGAGGACCTGGATCTTCAACGAACCACTCCCAGACCAACATTCTAATCACTACATGGCAGTGCCTTATACATATGTGTGAACATTTGGCACTAAATGGTATAGTGCGATGCTTGTCCTGATCTGGATAAGAAGATCTGTGTGCAGAAATCTCTTGGCAGCAGTAGAGGAGTAAAATTCTCTTCCCATGATGGAGCACTCTTGGCTCCTGCATACAGGAGGGAGCAGCAATTTTCACTGATTCCTCTTCACTGTGCAGTCCTACTTTAAATCTGCTTTGCTGAAGGAGTTGAGGGGAAATCAGTATGATATAAGTTGCTCGTTCCATCCGTGGAACCCCTGCTGGACAGAACCTCCTTCTGAATCTGTCTCTAAACAGAATAGTGCCCAGAGGCAGTGGCAGGGAGTAGCCACTGGAATTTTTCAGGTCTTTCATTTGGAACCCCAAATCTCTGGGAGACCATCTGCCTGATGTTTAATCAGAAATACAGTAAGTCACACTGAGTTCAATGGCATTTACTCTCAAGTAAGTGCTGGAATGAAGTCTTACTCCATAGGAAATGTGCTCAGAGTGGCAACCTGCCTTTTCCAGCCTAAAGATAGTTTCGATATCTCAATTTATAGAGAAACTTGAGATTTGATAACTTTGTAATTAAAACAAAAACAAAAAACAATGCTAGTCTGTGATAGTCTATAAGAATTTTTCTTTTAAGATGGGCAATACTTTTCTTAGGAATGTTGCTTGGTCCTCATAAAAGTATCAAACTGTGCAGGATGATGAGTGTACTAGAGACTCAGTACAGGTAGTCACCAGGTTATAATGTCTGGGCAATGAACAACCCATACCTACAAATGCGTGAACTGCCATAAACCTTATATGAATATCTTTACAGAAAAGCTGTGAATATCTCTAAGGAACTACATGATGCATCTGGTGACACATATCTCAGTAGCTGAACAGCATTGTATCTACTGCATAGATACAATATTCACAGCTTTTTGTTCTGTGGCATTGGCTCAAGCGTACTTAAGTCAGTGTATTTTTGGGCATGTGCAGGGTGTATGGTTCCCTCTGGTTTTTCTTTAGCATTTGTCCTTGTAACCATTCCTCCAAAGCATGACTCTGAGGCAAGTGCAGATGATGCACTGAAGAAAGGGAAAACAATCACATGGGAAACTAAAGTGGAAATAATAATGCCCTCAGAGAAAGGTGAGACGCCATCTTTATTACGTTGTTGTTGTTGTTGTATTATAATCATTATTACAGTGCTGTATTGTTTTTAAGACGTTTTAGTGAATATGGAAGTGCTTATGGAATATGGAAGTGCTTAAGTGTATTACGTGCACAGAAAGGTAAATTTATACATATACAAAGATAAACATTTGGCTTACTCATGTGATCCAACTTGCATAAAAATTTGACTTAAGAACATTCTTAGGAATGGAACTGGTTTTTAACCCAGGGACTACCTGTATTGCAACATTTTCTGTAGATATATGGATTTCCATGCATTCCATAAATTGGAACTCAAGAACTGTTTAGGATGTGTTTTAGAATCCAGAAACTACTAAAAACAAAAAATTGGAACAGAATAAGGAGACAGCTCTGCAGCTGCTCCCTCTGTAAGAAGCTCATTTCCCCCCTTCATACGTTCAAAACAATTGACAGTTCTTTGGCAAAAGCTCATTATTGTCCAACTTACTGACAGGAAGCACAATCACCACAGAATCATCTCTGAGCATGCACAGAACCATTTTTTGAGCCCAGTCTAGGAACTACTTCTGCGAACCCTCCTTTTGCATAACCCTGGGCTCCCTCCACCTGGGAGGGCCGTTTTGGATGTCGGCAAGCCTCTTATCTGTGTGCTGCCCATCTAGTAGGCTAGCCCATCTCTCCCAAAGCCATGTTCTGGGTTGAGAGTCATATCAGGCCTGTTTGGCTGCTCCAGCACCTGTCCCACAACCCTGGCTATTTGCAGAGCCTGCCTGAACACCTGGAGAGGGTGGCCTCGGCCCCTCTGGTTCTGCCATATTGCTATGTGGCATCACAGGATCCCACCAATTGTGGGTATATATACGGTGGTTTATAAATAAAATTTGTTTCTTTTTAAAATCATCACCACCACCACCATCATCTAATTCAGCAAAAATGAGTTTATTGTAATTATCTGCAAACTTTCCCTAGAAGGAAAAATGACAAAACTGAGACTGTCCTACTTTGGACACATTGTGAAAAGGAAAGGCGCCCTGGAGAAGTGAATAATGCTAGGGAAAGTCAAAGGCAGAAGGAAAAAAGGAAGACCAAAATCAAGATGGGTTGTCTCCATAAAGGAAGGCACAGACTTGAATTTACAACAGCTGAGCAAGGTTGTCAAGGACAGAACTATTTGGAAGGCTTTTATTCATAGATCTCTGTAAAGTGGAGACAACTTGATGGCACATAGCAACAACGTTTCCCCTTTAAGAACATTATTAGTTAACAGTCAGGGTTAATACCAGTAACTTCCAATAATATAAAAGATGCTGTAGCACTGTGACTGTTTTACAATGACGGAACAAAAATGGGGTATTGGTAATGGTACCTTAGTACTCTGGAATCAGAAGTGTAACTGAAGCATTAGAAACACAAACACAGTTGGAAACTCAGTTTCCAAATACTGAAGTTCTCTGAAGATTGTACGATGAGCTTGAATTGTTCACTGTCTCAGTTTAGCTTATTTCACAGGCATCTATTTGGGAAAACAAAATGTAAGCAGGGTAAGTTTGGAACTTCAACCCTGTATGCTTAAGAAATAGCAGCCAAAATACTGAAAAAAGAAGTTTTTGAAATAAAGCATTTATAATGAAAATTTCTATAATGGTGGCAGTCTTCTGCTAATCATTCTGAGAAAATCATTTGTGAAAGAGAATACCACTTTGTTTTGACACACTCTTGTCTGATATTTCATAATTTGCAAATAGTACTTTGTGGTTGTAGCCAGTGACACACAAATGTTAAATTATTCCACACAGCTCCAGACTACACAAGATAAATGAAGCATCTGCACAGGCAATTTGTAAGATATATGAACTTAGTTGAGGAATTAAATGGGGGGAAATGAAAATCTATACAATAATACTAAGCTGCCCTAGCTTGCTTTGGCAGGGCACTTCAAGAACGGGGAGCCCCATTTCCAAGCTCTGTCTGTCCTGTCATTAATACAACAACCACCAGCAACAACAACTCTAATGAATACAGAAGGGCAACTTTGCTTTGTTTCAAATCTAAGGCTGGCAGTGAAAATGCTTTAATAGAAAGACAGTCCAGACCCATCAAGCTATGTGAAGCTGAGCACAGCAGAATAAAAGGCAAAGCCTACAAAAGGCTTGTGGCATAACAAATCTGGCAAAGGATCCAGCTCTGCCACCACTGGCTTGGATCCAAAGCACTGTGTGGTGTTCTACTCACACAAGGGCCTGTTTGCACTGCAGTGGCAGCACTTTTCTGAGTCCCTCCAAGGTAACTTCCCCTTTCGCGCAGCAGCCCATGTATCAGTCTCTGTGTACACATGGAAAGGCCATTTGAATGAATTTCAGTATGATGTTGAAATCCTGAGCAATGTATTGAAGCCAATTCAAAGCATGCCTGTGTAAAGCAAAGCAAAGACAGTATATGAGATAGAACACAAATGCTGTTCAGGGAGAAAGGAAGACAGATGTCCAAGGAGACTGGAGCTGGGTCCCAACAAGGATCTAGCATAACCTCTCAAACACACACATTTCTCAGCAATGGGATTTCTCCAAGGAAATGTGGAGAAATTTCCCTTTTCAGAGGGAAAAGCACTTTTGTGGATCATTGCCAGGTGGCCATCCCTGAAACACAGCTGTTAAATTGGGCTAGAAGCAGAAACCAGGAAGAAGCCTGTCTGGAATGCAGAATTTGGATTGCCAGGAGATGAGAGTCATGCTTGTTAGAAGATTAAGAGATGCTCCAGGCTACCACAGCTTTCAGGGAATATGGAAAGCCCCATTAAATGCCAGATGCCTGCAAGACTTTCACCACCAATACTGAAAGGAAGTGGAGGGGATGTGGATTCAAGAAAGATGGCTAGCACAACAGTTGTGGGGCATCACTGAATGCTGTGGAAGCTTTTCCAGTGCAACCATGTGAAAGTAACTTTAGTGATAACATACAACTGATTTACTGGCTGCCTTGTCTCTAAGCCCATTCTATTGCACTCTACATTTGCCTTCAAGTTTCAAATTCTTCTGCAAATTTAAAATTTTCTTCTCAAATGTTTTCACTTACTTCAGAGTTGCAAGAATGCTTCTGCAAATAAAAAGCCATGGAGAACACAACACAGGCTTATATACTAGCAAACAAAACAGCTTTACATGGAGCACAATAGCCCTTGTTTGATATAGCAAAACCTTCAAGCAACGTTGCACAGATGTCAGAGTTGGATGCATCATGCCACACTGTCTGAGAGAAGTTTTGCCCAGTGATACCCAATGCATGTCCACTGCCATGGTGGACCCCCAGTGCAACTTGCAGAAGATGTCTGTCCTTGCGGGAAGAGTCTTTTGGAATGAACTCGAACAATGGTTCTCCTACTTATGAACTGGCAGATACAGAGATACATTTACTGTTGAAAGAGGATAATGGATAATGATTCCCCAGATATTTACATGGTATTAAAGAGTCCATGCTGCCCTTGGCTGTTGGGATTGCCAGACCCAAATGTCAAAAATAAATTAGAATTATTGGAAGGCTTTTTTGTCCTGATGTTATAACCTATATCCTTTTAGATGGTATATGTAATAAAAATTTCAGTTAATGACATATAGGTATGTGAGGGGGTGTCACACGGAGGTGGCTAGAGACCTGTTCTCCCCTGCAGAGAAAGGCAGGATGCACTCAAATGGAACCAAGCTCAGGGAACCAAGGTTCAATTTGGATGCCAAGAAGTACTTACATACCCTGAGGGTATGGAATGGGCTTCCATGGGAGGTGGCTGAGACCCCATCGGTGGGGGTGTTCAAGGATAGGCTAGACATGGACATGGTAGGCATGCTGTGAGCAGAGCTGGGGGTCAGACTAGATGGCCCGGGAGGTCCTTTCTGACTCACTCAGTGTGTATGTTTCTATATGTTGCCCCTGCAACAGGGACTCTTTCCCTGGTAGAGTCCCTGGTGGCTATTTTAGCTGATGGTTCTAACATCAATTACAGGAAAATTTGCTAAATGTTAAAATGTAACCCACTGGATAAGAGCCTTTATTGATTCTGATTGTAATTTTTATGTTCTCCACCCCCCTCTATATAATGGTATATGCTTTATTTCATATGTATGTAGGTGGTAGAATGCTGAAAACAAATTACCACTACTGCTACTCATTAAAAATCCAGTTGTTAGAAACAGAATTTAGCTGTAAGTTCAGTAATCAGCACCTACTTGAAAAAAGCAGGTTTTCAATATCGCAAGAGGTCTTTTTATATATACTTCCATATGTTCCTCTGTGTGACTTAAACCAGTGTCATAAACTTGTTTACCTGAAGGAAAATCTCTCTAGAATTAAGAGGGCTTTCTTCCAAGTTAATAGAAATGACTCTGTGAAACTCAACACATGTCAAAAGAGCTAGGCAAGGAAATGATCTTGCATGAGCTGACAGAAATTGGTGAGTAGATCACTTTCTCTGGGATTGTGGTTATTGAGGACATCAGCCAAATGGTGCAATCACAAGAACAATCCAATTTGGCTTCCTTTCTTGCTAAACCCACAGACACATTTGCGGTGTAATCTTATACTTCCCATCTCAGGAGTAAGTCTTGGTTTTGAGTTCAGTGGGCCTTAATCCTGGGTAACTGAAGTGCAGCCTTTACCTGTGGGAAAGTAATGTTATGAATTTGTGCCCTGTGCCAGTTCTTTAACTAAAGTAAGTACATTTTTGAAAGGACACCTCAAAGGGATTATGTGAGTGAACACAAAGCTTGAAAGTGCCTTTTAAAAAGTTATTTCTATATTATCCAGAGGTGGCTGTTTCTACAGTTCACTCTCCAGGAGCTTGTCATATTAGGTTATAATAACTCTTTATTTCAATTAAAGCAAGATGGCACATTGGAAAACCTCTGTGGGGCAACAGTCCCATGGCACAAAGATCCAAGGACTTCCTGGGTAGAACTAAAAGCAAAAGCCGACTTTGGCCCTTTCCCGTTTTTCATGTAAATTAGGTTTGGCATTCAGTTTCATTCTTTTCCCTCTAATCTGAATCTCAAAGTTGAAATTACAATTAAACCCTTGGTGCATCAACTTAGTTAAAAACAATCAGATGCGTTTGAGTAGCTTCACTCATTCCTTTCTAGAGCTTTTTGCTGTAAAAGCAGTGGATAAGCCTTTGAACATGTCTCTAACGCTGTGCCGTCCTCACCTTGCAACTAAATGCAAGCAATGAGCCTTTCATGGCTCTGCAGCAGCGCTGCTTGCTCCCTGGGTCTATTTATTAATTTTAGCCAGCTATACATGGACCATTCCTGTCCCCAATTTCACAACTTCTAAACCCAGCATGTTTTTGAATGTTTTGCTCACTTTATCAAAATGAGCACTGATTTTATTCAACTACTGCAGTTCTACATAGAATTACATTATATTCTTTTTACTTTTCAATGTTTTCTGTAGACAAGACCTGCCTACAATTTTATAAGTTTCTCCTCAGAAGTAAGGCATACTGAACTCAGGATGGGGGGGTGGGGTGGGGTTCTCCCATAGAAATGAGTACAGAATTGCAGCCTGAATGCAGTTCACACAACTGATTTCAACACAGTGTGGCAAGGAAACCCAAACAACCTGGCCAGAGTAGAACATATAGCAATACATTTCTCAAAACAAGGATGCTGAGTTCTAAGTGTGGAAAGAGAAAGGGTGAATGTCCATGAAAATGACTGACAAAGGATGCCACAGGAAATATTCCTAGAACTTGATATTTTAGAAATAGTATCACACCAGTGTAAACTATTAAGTCACCTGGGAAGCATTCAAGGAAGTTAATGTAATGACTTTTCCAAGGACAAATTCCAGACCAGTAAAAAATGCACTCAAGTTGTTATTACTGCTGCTCATTCTAAAAGAGAAGCTAACTAAACACACTCCAGCCAGAGCATCCCTCTTCCCCCTATTCTGCAGAGGCCTGCAGCCTATGGGAGAAGTGGTCCTATGCTTACTTAAGCAACACCTCATTTGGTAGAGTTCTGGTGAGCAAAGTCTCATCAGACAATGTACAGTAAGCAAGCTCAGTCAGGCAAAGCCGCAACAGCAGAGAAACCTCAGGAAATGCCAGCTTTAGGAAATCGTAGAATGGTGCATTCAAGTTTAGACAGACCACACCAGGACACAGGAAAGCTTTCAGTGAGCTTGCACCCGCTGGAGTTTTCTCCATGTTGGATACAATACTGCTTCATCAGTGGAGAGCTAAATCCATTTAAAGTCTTACAAAGCAGGAGCTGGCATTGGTGGCATCATCATCATCATCAGCAGCAGCAGCAGCAGCAGCCACACTTTTATGTTGCCCAGTGTAACACACAGACAGTGTTCTTTAAAGAGTTGTCACCTCTTCTTTAAAGAGTTGGTCCTATTCTGCTGGTTTCTGAGAAGGCAGAGGAGATACTGCTGATACTAATTTGTTGAGTCCAAGAAAAGTAACAGGACCCATCACCTGTACTGAAACCCCTTCCAGATTAACCATATTGTACCTCATGTAATATTGCACAGTGCACTGCAGGGATCAAGGATCACATGCCACAAGAGCCTGCTTTTATCTGCAGTTATATGCAAAGGCAGAGCTAAGCATTTTGGCATTATGATCATGTTTCTTTCTTTTGTAATACATTACAAAGCAAAACAAATAATGCAATCACTGTTTAGATGTAATGATTTAAAAATATAGATAGATCTTGGTAATGTTTGCATTAGATAAACTTGCAAAAAGTATCACAACTTTTAGATGAACAGACTGGATTACACATTAATCTTCCAGAGAATCCTGCGCAACAGGAAGATTCTATTCCTTTCTTTGTTTCCTTCTCTTGGGCAGTCTCAGCAGCATTCTTTCCTAAGAAGAGAATGTTCCAATAGGAACAATGCTACCTCCCTCATGAATTAATGTGTGGAGTCATTGCATCATACAGAAAGCCAGTATGGTACGGTGACTACGAGTGTCGGACTGGGATTCAGGCAATCTGGGTGCTAGTCCCTACTCATCCATGGAGCCAACTGGGTGACTCTGGGCCAGTCACAAACTCTCAGCCCAATCTCCCTCACGGGGTTGTTGCTGTGGGGATAAGGTTGGGAGTGGGAGGAGGAGATTTATGTAAAGTCACTTTGAGTTCTTTCTAAGAAAAAATATGGGATATGAATAAATACAAGGAAAGTGTTTGCAGAGGTTGTTAGCAGAGGGAAAAAAAGCTTTCAGAAGCACTTGATGGTGATGGTACTTTCCAATGGGAGTTCTTCTATGCTTTTGTCAATGCTGCTTGTTTTAACTGAAGAGCAATTTGAATAGATTGACTCTCACAGAAATATACATGGGAATTTTTGTACAATCTTGAAAAGAAACTTGCCACCCACTGTATGGTTTGACACAAAGCCATCACTGATGACAACCACTCCAACACTGACAGGTCAGAGCTTATGTCTTCCCAAACACCTGGGTACCACTACAATTCTCCTGACACATCCAGTTACAATTGCCCATGGTGAGTGTAGCATTTAAAAACTGAAGCTCCTCAAAACATACTTGTGAACTATCCTGGTGAATGACAGGTCACTTCACTTGCTATCCTACCTATTGAGAATGACAAAACCAAGATCTCCCAGGAACTGTGCTATAATTTGCACAAGCCAAAGCTCAAAAAGCCACATTCAGAGCAGCAGCAGTACTCTGTGCAATAAAGGACAACCATCACAAATTTTCCTTTTTTTCGTTTGGGCTGGTAGCAGTTCATATCAATTTATCTTTAATTTTTTTAAAAAATATATAGTAAATAAAACTTACAAATAAAAAGTATTCAGGTGACCTCTTACAGCTTACAGTTCTATTATTAGTAGTATTTACAGTATATAATGCTTACAAAAGTGGTAGCTGCTTTAAAGTAAAGATGACTTATCACAAAGAACAAGTGAACATTGAAAAAGAAATTCTTTAAAGCTCACTGAAGAAAGATCATTTTTGTGGTGGGCACTCTAACAGCCACTATAAAACACAAGGACATAAGAAAAGCCATGCTGGATCAGACCAAAGATCCATCCAGGTGAGAACTCCATACCTATGGTGGCAAACCAGTTGCCCCCAGGATCCCTCCAGCAGGATGGGTGCAAGGCCTCCTCCTGCCCAACCCCTCAGCAACTGGTGTATGCAGGCAGGCCACCTCTGGTAAAGGAGGAAGCACACAGCCTACAAAGCTAGTAGCCACTGACAGTCTCTTCCTCCATGAATCTGTCCAACCCTCTTTTAAAGCTATTCAAATAGTGGCCCTCACCACTTCCCTGTGGCAGATAATTCCACAGTTTAATTCTATGTTGTGTGGAAAAAGTACTTCCTTTTAACTGTCCTAAACGTTCTACCAGTCAACTTCATGGTATGGCCCTGGCTTCAAGTGTTACGGGAGAGGGAGAAAAATGTCTCCCTTCCCACTTTCTCCACACCATGCGTAATTTTACACACCTGTGCATATCTTCCTTTACTCACCCTTTTTTCTAAGCTAAACATGCTAAACTTGTTGTAGCCACTTCTCATAGGGGAGTTGTTCCAGTTCCCTGAACATTTTTGTTGCCCTTCTCTGTACCTTTTTCCAGTTCAATAATGTCCTTTCTCAGAACTGAACCAAATATTCTAGGTGCGGTTGAACAAAGAAGAATAAGGAAATATGATAAGGATCTTGGCAGTTCTATTTTCTATTCTGTTCTTAATTGTGCCTAGTATGGAGTTTGACTTTTTCACAGCAGTGGTACGCTAGGTCAACATTTTCATCAAGCTGTTCACGACTACACCAAGAACATCACCACCACCACCACATTCACCATCTTCATCATTTGCTCTGTGTGAATGGTCAGTGGGGCTTGCCACCTTTACCAAACACACCACGAGTTGCACCTAGCTTCATGACCAGTACCAGCAGCCCAACCGTCTTCCAAGCCAGCACAATTGGCAGGAAAAAGACACCTAGGAGGGAGACACCTCAAGCCAGTGATGCCACCACGTGTAGTTCACTATCCCAGGCAAAATGAGCAATGTCTGAATTAGGACAAGGATGAAGGTGAGAAAAGGGCAGAGGGCCAGGATAAAAGAAGCACAAGAGAGAGGGTAGGGCAAGGATTCATGGGAGAAGCTACAGTGACAGCAGAAGAAATTCAGGGTGCATGAAAGGACAGGCAGAAAGGAAGATCAAAGGAGGACATGACTTGGGAGTGACCAAGAGCAGGTACCTGTGCTGCTCTTGGCTGGGGTGTGGAGTCAGATTACCAGCTGCTTAAGATAATCCATGAATGTGTGGAAATGAATTAGTCCTAATACACAACCCTGTGGGACTCCACTGGTTATGACCCACCATTGCCATTTATCCCTACTCTCTGTCTTCTGTTCTATAACCAGTTAGTGATCCATAATGGAATCACCCACCACCACCACCATCACACATACCCCTTTTATTCCATGCCTGCTTAGTTTGCTGATGAGCCTTTGAACTCCAAATAATGTCTATCTGTTCACTCCTGTCTACATGCTTATTGGCCCTCTCAGAGAAGCCCAATGGGTTAGTGAGACAGGACTTTCCCTTGTGGAAGCCATGCTGGTTCTTTTTCAGCAGGACTTATCCCACCTTGTGTTCAATTATTCTATCTTTAACGATGCCTTCAAGCAGTTACCCAGAATAGATGTTAAGCTAACTGACATGCGATTCCCTGAATCCCCTGCACCCCAGATACCTTTATCAAAACTGATGTTACTTTGACCATACTCTGATCCTCTGGTAAAACGGCATAATTTTAGGGACTTGTTGAATATTTTGGTAAAAAGATCAGCAATTTCATGTTTGAGTTCTTTGAGAACTCTAGGATGCATACTATCTGGGCTGGGTGATTCACTGACTTTTACTTGACAATTGTTGTCACTACTATCTGCTTTAATTTGTCTGACCCCTTCCAGAATGCATAAGCTCATGAACAGGTATCTGCTCTGCATCCTCTGGCATGAAGAATGATGAAGAAAATTAATTCAGCTTCTCTGCAATTTCCTTTAGTGCTCCTTTAATTCCATTATTGTCCAAGGGTCCAAATGCTTCTTTAGCTGCTTTCTTTCTTCTGATATATTGAAAGAATTCTTATTCTTGGCCTTGATGCTGTTAGCAATATGCTCCTCAAACTGTTTCCTTGCTTCTCTTACAATCTGCTTGTATCTCCCTTGCACAAACTTGTACATTTGGATGAGAAGGCTAGAGGACTCAGAGAGGGATACTCAGACCCTATTATACTCCCAGTTGGACTCAGAACTGACTTGACTTTGCACTAATGGCTTGGTTTGCAGAGTTGGCACATTTTGGCTATTTTTGGGAACAGTTTGTTTCCTTGTGTCCCTAAAGCATTTGGAGTCCAGCCTCTACTTCCAAATAGCTTGTAAGCTCCAATTTAATAACCAGGGCCCTGATATAGCTAAGGTAGTCATGACTAAATAAAAGGCTAAAACCCTATATACACATGGCGGGGAGTGAATTCCAATAAACTTAAGAGGCTTTACTTCTGAATATTCATAGGATTGCACTGTTAGTTTTAACAATAAATTTCATTGCTTTCTATGGAACTGAATCAGGACTATCTTTGGTTAAATTGGGGGTGAAGTTTTCAGTTACACTTAAGACTATGGACACTGGTAATCTTACACTGGTATATTAATTAAGAACCCTTAAAAAGGAAACCATTGTCCATTGTGAATATGGGGAGAATTGTAAAACCCTTTTAAAAGATAGAACAATGCATATATTAGTATAGCATGTGAGTGCTAGAATTCCCAATGTCATATATATATATATATATATATATATATATATATATAATATGTGAATGTAATACACGGATAATATCATGCTGGTATAATCCTATGCATTGCACTTTATTTAAAAGTCTGATTCTAATCTAGTTCTGCATCCTTGCACAAAAAGCTCACCTTGATGTAACTTCAGAGAGCAGGATTTAAATGGTATCCAGAAATTAAGACCACATTTTTATGGATAAGACTTATAGGATATGAATGTGGCACAGATGTTAACCCTAGATGGGGTCTGGTCCCAGAATCCCAAATTAAGCCAGTTAATCCTGTCTGGTTTCACACTAGGTTCAGTCACATACTGTTAACTGGAAATATTTTTTTTTCCTTAGTGAAAACTGTTTCCTGAGGGCATTTCATTACATTACATTTTTGATTTTTTCATATACAAGGGAAAAGAAACCCCATTTCTTTAAAAATCACCCTGTATCTACTTTCACTAGATACCATCAGCAATACATTTACTCTGACAACCATGAAAATACAAATTATGCCCAATCCTCTCTCATTTGAATGCTCTTCCCTCCCTTTCCAAGTACAAAAGAAAAGAAATGGGGAGATGGTTTCAAACTAAAAGAGCATTAAGGCACAATATAAAACATTATGATTGAGCAGCTTGAGTAGAAAAGTGGATGATTTTTAAAAAATCACATAAATACAATTTCAAAAATCATGGATTTCCATTCCACAGGGATCTGTAGATCAACTTTTCAAAGTATAAATCATTCTTAGATGAATTTCTAATCATGCTTATTTCTTCAAGAAAATATTCCCTGCAACCTTCCTGCAGCATTCTGTCAAGCTGCAGCATTTTTCAAGCTGATTCCACAGCATAGTCAGAATTACCTGAGGGCAGTGGTGTCAAGTTGGTAGTTGCTACAGGTAGGGTTGGTATTGGTCCAGTTCCTGAGGTATGATACCCCATCAAAAGTTCCACAATTTAAAATGTGTGCTACTAATTTAATTTCCTTTTTTTGTTAAATTGGTGGGAAAGCTCATGATGACTTCAGTAATAGAGGAAAAAACAGCATAAGAGAAAGAAAACTGTAAAACTTAGTGGATCAGTTTTAGCTTTATGGTTGTAAACTGCAACATCAGTTTCACAATTCTCCGTTTGTCACATGAAAAACTTGCCATAAAAGAAATAGGGTCATATCAGGGCCATTAACTTTAAAACTGAGTCAAAAATTAAGAGATAAGTTGTGATTGTGCAGAACTGAGAAGATCTGATGGTATGTGATTTTCATTTTATGCAAATTTACTTGTCACTTGCCCTGCCACATGTGTACTATTTTCTAATATTCTTTTACATGTTGCAAAAAATTAATTAACGCTAGAAGTTTGTTACTGGCTAGTGAAGATATGGGACTTATGCAGTCTCCTGCCATCTAAAACCCTGGCACACACATTCAAACAATGGATAGAGGATTTCGGACAGGAACTGTCACCCTGGCATTAACAAACTGCCAGTTTCCCTTCAGGAAAAGGATTCTTTGAATTTTCTCATTTCAGACTTTATCTTGCCTGTACGTTTTGTTTCCAGCTCTCAAAATGTCCATCATTTTAACAAGTGTGTGTGTGTGTGTGTGTGTAGGTGCTGGACAGAGTTCATCCCTGTTTGCACCATGCACTCAGATACAGCTTGCACTGATTCTCTCAGTGAAGTCCAGGCCAACTGGCCGCAGGGAGAGGTGGCAGCTTCCCCTGCTGCACGTTGCGCCTCTACATGACAAGCTACCCTTCTTCCATTATTCATCCTATGAAAGAAAGGAAATGGTTGTGCCTGGGAACACTATTCGGGTCAAGGAGCAAGAATTGCTCTCTTCCGTGCAATTCTTTACGTGACGTAATGTTGGGAACAAACATATACTGGCTGATTGTTGTTGGGACATATCTCAACTTCTTTACAATCACAAACATCAGCTGAAAGCAACACAAACTCCTAAGATTTAACAGATTTTTTTTAGCCATAATCTAGCCGATGAAAGGTTTACCCATAAGAATTCTATCTAGTTTTAGGCGCTTTATTCCTTTTCACTGCAGCAGGCAAAAATGATTTTGCCTTGGATTATGCCAGTTTATCAGAGACTGAGTGCTGGGCCACTTCAGTCTACTAGCAGAACATTAGACCTATCGAGTTGGAAAAAGTATAGAGAAGGGCAACAAAAAACTGAGATGGGGTTGGAACAGCTCTCCATGTCCTCTACAACAATTGGTGATTTTGAACTTTATTTATTTATTTATTTATTTATTTATTTATTTATTTATTTATTTATTTTTCAATTCATATCCTGCCTTTTTCCTACAAAGGGCTCACGGCAGCTTACATCTCCTCCTCCATCTTATCCCCTGTGAGGTAGGTTGGGCTGAGAGTCTGTGACTGGCCCAAAGTCACCCAGTTGGCTCCATGGCTGAGCGGGGACTAGAACCTGGATCGTCTGAGTCCCAGTCCCATGCGCTTAACCACGACACCACACTGGCTCTCAACTTAGAAAAAAAAGGCAAGTACGGGGAGGCATGATAAAGGTATTTAAAATAATGCATGGTGTAGAGAAAGGAGAGGGAGACATTTTTCTTCCTCTCCTAGTAACACTCAACCTGAGATCATCCTATGAAACTGATTGGTGGGAGGGTTAGGACAGATAAAAGGAACCGCTTCTGCACACAGTATATAGTCAAAGTATGGAATATGCTGCCATGGGAAGTGGTGTGATGGCTGCCAATGTGGAAGGCTTGGACAGATTCACGAGGGAGATTGGACAGATTCACGAGGGAGGAGGCTCTCAGTGGCTACTGGCCTTGCTGGCTATGTGCTACCCACTTTACCGGAAGTGACATGCCTGCAGGAGGACCCTGCTCAAGGGATCCTGCAGGCAGCTGTTTTGCTACCGTAGGTACGGAGTGCTGGACTAGATGGACCTTTGAACTGATCCAGCGTGGCTTTTCTCATGTTATGTTCTAATGTTCTTATACGGTAGTTTTTTTCAGGGTTTTTAATAATTCCAAGGAAATTCAAGTGGGCAATGGTCACATACTTCTGAAATGAGGTGCTAATCAAGATTTGCCATGTCTTCCTATTGCAGGCTTTTATGAAGGCCCTGAAGACCTACTTGTTTACATTGGCCTTCTCCTGATTATGTTTTACTGGACTCTTCTGCTCTGTAGCTGCAATTATGCCATGGGTTTTTAGTGATGTTTTATTGCTGCTCTCAGTTTTATGTACATTTGGTGCCTTATTAATATTTTTTATTATATGAAACTGAATGTTGTAAGCAAACTTGAGAGGGCCTTTAAACCCTAAAAAGTAGCATAAAATATTTTAGATAAATAAGTGGCTTCTGTATTTGTGATTGTTTTACTCGAATCCACATTTTACTAGGATTTTTTAAAATTTATTTTCAACACATGTATGTTAAGCCTCAATATATTTGTGGGGGCATTTACAGTACATGACAAATCCATTTAACTAGGAAGCTAATTCACTATGTTTATAGTCTTAAAGTAATCCTGAAAATGTTATAAATCCATAGGCCATCCCCAAGTTATAAATTCTGCATGTCGATCTTGGCAATATCATTTTGAGGATACTCAGGAGGGCTAATTATGCCAGCAAGTGAGTGAATAGAATAAATAGTAGTTGGCATATTTGGCTGAAATATACATGCTTTAGATGTTAGAATAATGAAGGGGAAATGCCTTCGATCATGGTTGGCCTAACTTTGCTCCGATAAGAAAATTCAAAATTGCAAACAGGTAATTGTCCTGTTCCACTTTAGTAAACAGAGTTTTGGTGCACTGGAATTGCATGCACTGTAAACTAGTTGACCTCTGATGCACACCCACTCCCTCCTACCCATTGGCACAGTATTAAAGAACAAACAAACACTTGATAGTCTTAACTCTGTCTGCAGCTTGAGACAAATTGTTTCTTGACAAGCCATGGCCCCTGAGACACTGCCCAAAGATCACAGGAATAGGCAGTTAATGAATTTGGTTTTGACACTCGAAATTTTGCCAGCCAAGATTGTGTCACAACAAATAAATGTATTATTTTTTTCAATAATACATTTAAAATATGTAAACAAGTTTGGATTAATGATTCACATTTATTTAACTAAGCATTTAAAAATAACAAAAAAGATTTTGCTCAGTCTCTAAAATTTGTCATGGTCCACATTTTCAATTATTACAATGATGTGTTATTTGTATGCTTTTAATACAGGCAGTTTATTTGCCATGGGGCACAGTCAAACATTCAGTTCTTCCTTCATGGTGGGAGGTGGCTGAACAATGAGATATACAGACCTGGGATAGAACACTTCAAAATTGTCATCAGCAACCAAATAGGTATATAACCACAGAAAAGATTTTATTCTCTCAGGCTTGTCCCCATGTTTACAATACATGGATGACAATGGCTTATTTCAGGGGTTGTCATTGCCATCACCAAATGTATATGAGACAATCTTAGGCATTTGAAACACACTGCACAACCCACACATTCTGGATGTAGACTGCCATTCTCAAGCACAGTATTGCCACAGAGAAACCTGTCACACCAGAAAGCACTATTGGCTACACACTGTTTATGCTGGTGCAATGCAATTTATGTAAGCGGTGCTGTCATGTTTGGTACTGCCCATAAGCAGTATTTTGGAACTTTGCTAATGGAACAGCATGTTTATCATTGCTTTTTTATGTGCCTTGGCATGTAGCATAATTAGCCATTTGAAGCTGAATCTGCCACCAGAGGAAGATGATTTTCTGCTACCCAAAGAAGCACTTTACATTCTGAGGGTTCCACACTCTCCAAGCACAGGGCAATGCTACACAGTTCGGCTTCAACTGAGTTTACTTAGTGCACCGTCCCAGTGGCTTTGCTAATCTGAAGATGGCTTTTTTTCTCTGCTCCCTGCCTTCTAAAGGACCTCTGTCAGGGTCTCAGCCATGACACGAAGGAGGTCTGAGATACACCTCACGTTTGTTTTCAGGAATAAAGGTCCGCCACTGTTTTGTCCCAGAATGCTTGGTGTGATATGATATTGAACATATCTATCATTCCATCTGTAAACACCATTTTGTTATGATGTTGACTTTTGTTAACTGCTCAGAGAGTTTCAGCTATTGGGCAGTTCACAAAATAATGAGACAGAGAGACAGCAATTTTGGAACTCGGCCAACACTACTGACCTCAGGGGTACAAGATATGGCTTACTTTTTAAACTTTTCTGTTATATCCCCTCATCCCCCAACTAGATGAAGGGTGCTAGGGAATTTGAAAGCCTGCACACTCTATTGTGGCATTTTGGTTGGTGCTCAGGTTCTGCCTAACTGCAACTATCTTTCTTTTGTACATGTCACAAATATATGTGTGGCTATGAAGGACATATATAATAAATGCAAAATCCCATGCGCAAATGTTTGGCTACTGCAAGCATGGGTGGCTTTATTCAGAGAAACATCACCCAGCTTGGTATCAGAGAGGAGCAGATGCAGTGAACATACAGGTGACAGCCGACTCATCCATAGGCCTCCGGTGTCCAGAAGAAGGCCATAAGTAGAAGCAAGGTTAAATAAGGGAAGGAAGACACAATGGATGACACCTTTGTTTCTATTGCCCTAAAATATTCCAGTAATAGTCCTTTGTGATCCTCCTTAGTAAAAAATAAAAAGGGAAAATAAATAGAGCTATGGAATATTTTCTTTTTCCAGTAATATAGAGAAGTATAGTGTTAAATGGAGTGAGACCTGATCCACAATTCTCCCTCTTGGTAAGGACATTTGCCTTGAATGATACTTTTCAGTCTATCTATTCATCTAGAAGTGCAAAGATGGCTATAGTCAGAAGATGATTAAATTTTATGCTTTTGTATGAATAGCAGGTTTGGAGCACAAGCAAGTTCAATAAAAAGGTAAAGGAACAGGAACAGACTAGATTTCTCATAGTAGTTCAAATATGTCCTTTTCATCTCTAATTATGGGGCTGTTCCTCTAAAACCATCCATCTAAAGTCAAGCCTGCCAATGCCAATTTTTAGAGAATCTGCTAGTCTGGGGCTAGACATTGATTTTTTTATAGAGATAAATTAAAATCCAATATTAGTCAACAAGATACAAAGCACACAAAAATCAACATTTGCCTCTTTTAAATCAGGTCAGATGCATGTGAATGATCAACACAGACAAATGAAATAAATCAGGTGTGGACATTTTAGAGAAATAAGTAATAACTTGGCAAATGATTAAATGACAATGAACTTATCTAAAAGCAATCGTCCAGAGAGACTGAGAAGATTTAACCTCCATGTAGAATGGAAGCATCAGCCACAATTTTAATTTTCGGCAATGAAAAGTACTTATTCACAGTCATTAAGCATCCCAACTGTTTATGAGCACAAGGAGAAATTACTTTTTGGGGCAAGAAGTCCTGAATCAGTAAGAGTAAACAGGATATGTGGTGCAAAGTAGGGCAGCCAGTGATGGGTGGCGGGGGTACCTAGGATGACCCCGGCATATTCTGAAAGGATGTACAACACCTAGCTAATCTTTACTTTGAAAGTGGGAATGAAGTGAACTATGGTTGAAATGGGGAACTGGACTGGGTTGGCACATAAAAGCTAATTAGTGTCTTATATAAATGTAAAGTCATTAGGAACACTACTTAGATTGGATGGATGCACAGTAACAAAATGGTCTTTATTTTTTTAAATTGAAGATCTTGCACAATTAAGCCAGGTGTCTGTGACTTTAATGGGGAACACAGTGCAGTAATGGTGAAGTAATGTGCCAGTTAATATGAAAAATAACATGTATGCTCAGTGACAAAGTCTTTTTTTGATGAAATGGAAATAGTAGGGAAGGTTTTCTACATCCCTAATTCCACGAAACCTGGGAGTCTTAATGTAGGTCTACAAACAAAGGTGGCTAGAAAGTTTTGTCTCAGGAAGAGAGTGCATTTGTCTATGAAAAAGACCAGTTGCTCTCCTTATGCTTACATTCTATTTATGAATATACCTGATCTCGGTCAGGAAAGGGGTGGATTTTTACTTCCTCATGGCTCATTTTATCACCAATTTAATGGACCATGTATTTGAAAGTGCTGAGTACCCAGAACAGCTCCTTTCGTGATACAGAGGAAGCTCCAGTAATCCCTGGGGGCTGGTTTCTGATACAGAATATATTTGTTGACACAGACTGTTTTCCCAAACCTTCATTATGTTTGATTCTATCAGACTGACTCTCCATCAAGGCAAAATGAATCCTCGGTGGCTGCATGCACAAACATGCTCAAGCTGGGTTGAGAGGAAGGTAAACAAATGTTAAATGTGCACATTGGAATTTGCATCCAAGTTGCATGGCGGTCTGCCAGCTCTGCCTTATTCTGGATATGCATTTTAATAAACATTTGCCATCCGTAATTCACACAACTAATCAACAAGCATGTGCCACCCTTCACTGTAACATGCATCAGTTTGCACAGTTGCTTTTTCTGGCAGCGGTAGAAGGGCATCCAAGCAAGCCAGAAAAGCTCTGCAAAAACAGCAGGACACCACATCTCTGGTGCCTCATATGAACAGGCATCCTGAGCAAAGGCAAGTATGCCAGTCCAAGAAGAGGAACAGGGCCCACTTAAAGTCTGACCCCCTATTCTGGATGATTCTGTGTATAAATTATGGCTGTACTGATACTACCATTTGGAGGCTGAAATTTGTCCCCTTTCTGGCCAAGCAGGCTGTGTTTATCACAACCGTGTGTGGTGTGCAGATCTTAATACCTGGAGTCACCTTTTTTCAATTAAACAACACACATAGACGGATTGGTGTTTTAATTAAGAGTATCCAGAATTTTTAAAGAAATGTAAATGTATTTTACCTGTTGTCTATGTCAGTTGAAACTAGTATCATTCTGTACACTGTAAACTGATCTATGGCTAAGTACCAAGATTAATCTCTCCACCCATCATTTGCACCTAGCGGTTCAGCAGAAACAAATTTCTCTTCTGTTACTGGCTAAGCATCGCTGACAATCAACTTGAGGCTTGCTGCAAAGAACTGTGATGACAAGTAAGTCTGAAGAGCTTTGTGTATGTCGGGAAAGCATAATTTTTGGAGGCATTTAATAAAACTTGCCTGATTATGCATCAAACAAAGCAGCTTACAGGTGGGGAAACAAGGCAAGGATCTAAAAAAAAGGGGGGGGGTATTGGTTGCAAAGGGAGCTGTAGGAAGTGCTAACCAGAACAAAATAGTTCTGCTTCTTATCTGGTTTGATTTGTTTGGCATAAAGGGAATTCTGAATAAGCAGAAGAAATGAGCTATACAAGTGCAAATCATCAGGCTGGTTCCTGCTTTCATGGCACTGAACTTTGTAATTGATGCATCAGTCCTCATCAGAGAATCACAAATGTACAGGCATCACTTCCCTGTTGTCCTACAGCATAAAATATGATATTTCAGGCATGTTAGCCAGGTCAGACAAAAAGCACAAATGTTTTTCCTTGCAAAAGCATTCTTTAGTGACTAAAAAGCACAAACCACCCCGAATGAATCTCTGAGCATGTGCGGAGTGGTTTGCTGAATCTAATCTAGTATTCACTTCTAGGAACTCTCCATATAAGGATGCCTGGGCCCCATGCCTTAGAGAGGGTCCTTCTGAAAATGAGCACACTTCCTCTCTGCATGATGATCCTCCAGTGGGGCCACCGTCCTCTGTTGATGCCATGTTATGGGGTCAAGAACCGGGTTCACCTCGTCTCCCCTGCTCCAAGTTCCCTCCCACCAGCTGTACACCTTGGTTATTCCCAGAGACTGCCTACCCACCTGGGGAGTCTGGTCTTGAAATAAACACCTCTGCTACCTTCATCTCAGTGTCTAGGCATGGTCCACATTTCCAGCATCCTCCATGCTCCCTCAGATTCTGATTCCTCTGAAGTCCAGCCAGCAGTCCTTAAGCACAAATGTCCAAAGCAGCCATCTTTCTCACTTGCAACATAGTCTTTTCCAGACTTTCTTATGAATTAATCTTCACTCCTCCAAAATGGCATAATGAGTATTTTTCCAGAAATCAATAGGGAAACAAACTTGCAAAACCTATAGTAATTGGCATAACTCAACAGCATTCTATCAAACAATTCTTAATCGTTCAGTGATTTCTTGGTGTGCTTATACACCTCTTCCATATGCACTGAATGAGGATGATCTTTGTCACTAAACATTGGCAACTCTTGCTCATCATCACTTTAAAAGTTTTATCTACTGCATTATAGGGAGAAGTCCACTAATGCATCATACTTTGAATATATCATGCTATCCCAATAACACTTCATAATTGACACCACATTATTTACTTGTACGTTTAATGGCCCTGGTTATCCAATAACACAATATTAATTAGCAAAGCTAATTTTATCTGCCATCAGTCTTGTTTTATTTCTGGCACCATGCTAAATAGTTAATTTATATAAAAATTTAATTGAGATCCTTTTTAAAATTCAAGAGAGGGCATTAGCCTCTGTAAAGATAATTACAGTTAAGATAAAAGCTGTTTTGCAGTGTGTTTGGATTTTATTTACTTCATTTGCCTTAGGTCCCTGTTAATATAAAGTAAAAATGGCTTAGCTAGTGGAAATATTATGACTTGATGTTGAGATACTTATGAATCACTCCTTGGCCTCTGTGTTCTGAGAACTCCAAAGAATCTGAACATCCATTTTCCTTTAGTATGTATTTCCAGAACAGTACACAGCTCACATAATACTCATAGTTAACTGATCAATATGGTTATGTATGCTAGTTTTGAAGCTCATTCTTAATCAATAGCCTTCAACGGAAAAGGCACCTTACATAGAAAATGTTTATGTAAAGAAGGAAACAGTTTTACACACACTGTGCTTGTCTCTGCAGTTCTAACAGCTCCCATAAGAATGCCTTGGTAACTAGCCAAAGTTTCATCAAAGTTCATCAAAGAATCTGCCCAAGGAAGATGCGACCCCTTCACTGCTTTTGCACTTAGCTGACAGTTGGAAAGCATCAAGACATCTCAGTATTTTCTGGGTGGCCCTGAGACTCAGTGTGATAGAGAGAGCACCCGTTTCCCAAACTTCTTTAACTGCGACCGTACAGACTGTTCCAGAAGCGTGAGATCAGCGATGAAGCTCCTTGCTGCTTTCTGAAGTTATCCAAGGGGAGATCAAGGGGATCCCCTGCTTTCTCTGGGCTCAGCATGAAGGCTGAGAGTCCCCTGTGCTCACATATGCTGAGCTTCCCTTGTCTTATTCAAAGATGCATTTGTCCATAGGACGCTCATGAGCACACTTCTTGTCCCTGCTGTTTTGCTGCAACATTGCTCAAAATGGCAGAAGAAAAAACAAATCTTTAGGTATCACTTTCTTGTGGTAAAATTTTGGCCCAATATGATTGGAGCTGCAATTGTGTTTATTATATAAATGTGGCAAACATGTTTTCAATTGCACAAGTCATACAGAGGATGGTAAAAGGCTGATTTTATTCACTATACATAGCCTTATCCATAAGGATTTATTCCACAGGCAAAACAGGATATTGGCCACTACTCTCCACATTGCTCAAAATATGTAACATATGTAGGCTGTACAAGTCTGTAGTTCCTACCTCTAGTCAGTTAAACTCAGCAATAAGTTATTTATGTGGCTAATACTTGCTTATGGAGACCACTTTCTCACAAGCAGTTTTGTACAACTGAAAAAGATGTGCTGTGTATTCTCCCTACCAAAATGCCAAAGGTTTTACTCTATCCTTTCTAATTCATTATCATTTACTGTTATTGGAAGGACATTTTTAATAAACTGCCAACAATTTATCACATTTATTGTTAATCCATATGAATTGCTCCTGTTATGCTTTTATCAAGAAGCTAGAAAATTGCACTCCTGGTAATAATCAACAGTAGATTTGAGAAATTCAAGCACGGTAACGCATTCATTTACTCTGATTTCTTTAAATGGTCTTTAAAAACGTATGAGACAAATCATTAAGTAAAAGAAAATCTGCAGAATGCAAACATGTCCGATGCAACCATCCATCCCATCAAAAGTTTCTCAACAGAAGCTGAAAAACACCACTGCAAAAAGCCATCCTAAGTATGTCTCACAGTACCTTTGGCGAATACAATGCCATAATTATCTTTCCAAAGGAAGGAAATTTTGAAACAGAAGAGGTGAAAAAAGAAACATTTCGTATATTGAACAGAAACATAGAAACAGAGCGAGTCAGAAGGGGCCTCCTGGGCCATCTAGCCTGACATCCGGCACCAGCCGGCTCCGCTCACGACATGCCCACCATGTGGACGTCCAGCCTATCCTTGAACACCCGCACTGATGGGGCCTCAACGACCTCTCATGGAAGCCCATTCCACACCCTTGGGGTCCTGACTGTCAGGAAGTGCTTCCTGGCATCCAAACGGAACCTTGGCTCCCTGAGCTTTGCTCCATTGGAGCGTGTCCTGCCTTCCTCTGCAGGGGAGAACAGGTCTCTACCCTTCTCCATGTGACATCCCCTGTATATCGCCAACAGATCCCTTCTGACTCTCCTCTTCTCCAGGTTGAAGAGACCCAGTTCCCTCAGTCTTGCCTCATACGGCATCCCCTGCAAACCGGCCACCAACCTTGTGGCCCTACGCTGCACTGACTCCAACCTGGCTATATCCTTTCTGTAATGAGGGGCCCAAAACTGAGCACAGTACTCCAGTTGCGGGCGCACCAGAGTCGTGTAGAGTGGTATTAATACCTCTCTTGATCTAGAAGCCACACTTCTGGC
>NW_025335587.1:6570826-6696247 GCF_004798865.1 Varanus komodoensis
CTGTTCACCCCTTCTTCCATGTCGTTAATGAAAGATTAAACAGGATCGGCCCCAGGACAGAGCCCTGGAGACCCCGCTTGTCACTGGCCGCCATCCCGATGATTCCCCGCTAATGGTTACCTTCTGCTTTTGGTCAGTCAACCATGCCCTAATCCACCGGACAGTGCTTTGGTGTATCCCAAAGCTCCTCACTTTCTCCACCAGGATATCATGGGGCACTTTGTCAAAGGCCTTGCTGAAATCCAGGTATACCTCATCCACTGCATCCCTTCCATCTAGCCATCTCGAAACCTTGTCATAGAATTCCACAAGGTTTGTCTGGCAGGACCTGTTTTTGCGGAAGCCGTGTTGTGTGACTGTCAGCCTCCCTTCCCTATCTAGCATCACTAGATCTCTCTTTATTATGAGCCTTTCCATTGTTTTTCCTACAATAGACATAAGGCTAACTGGCCTATAATTTCCCCTGTCCTTTCTACTACCCTTTTTGAAACTTGGGACCCTTCCTCTTCCAATTTACATGCTGAAAGAAGCCCTTTTTGTTGCTCTTGATATTCTTGGCAAGTCTCAGCTCGTAATCGGCCTTCGCCTTGCGAAGAATCCTTCTGCAATGGGCCTCCTCCTCCCGGTATACCCTTTTGTCTATTTCCCCCAGTACCCATTTCCTACGGAGGTTTCTCTTTCGTCTAATCCCTCTAACCACCTCCTTTCGCATCCATGGCGGCACTCTCCTCCGCCTCCCCACCTTACTGACTAGAGGTATCGTCAAGGCTTGTGCCTCCAAAACCTCCCTTTTGAGTGCTATCCACCCCTCCTCAACTCGCTTACCTTCCAGTAACCTATCCCAGGAGACTTTCCTCAGTCTGGCCTTCAGTTGGCCAAAGTTGGCCCTCTTGAAGTCCCAGCTTCTAGTGCTCGACCTGCTGCACATCCCCAGTCCCCTGATCTCAAAGCAAAGGATGGAGTGATCACTCGCATCCAGAGCTCCCCTGATCTGTACTTCATCTATCAGCTCCTCCCTGTTGGTCAAGACCAAGTCAAGGATGTTTCCCCCCCTCGTCACCTCTCGGACACTCTGTATGATAAATCCTCCCTCTATAGCTTCTAGGAAGCGACGTGACCTGGCTGTCACCACCGAGTGAGTCTCCCAAGTAATATCCGGGAGTGAGTCTCCCAAATCTCCCATAATTACTGTGTCTCTCCCTCGAGATATCCTTAGAATCTGGTCTGTCAGGACATCATCCAGGGACTCAAGTTGACCTGGAGGATGATAACATACCCTCACTGTCAGTTTTCACCCAGACTGCCTCTACCGAATCCCCATCTGTGCTGCATTCTATCTCACTGCAGCCTATCCCTTCCCTGACATATAAAGCCACGCCCCCACCTCTCCCTCCCTTCCTGTCCTTTCTAAAAAGGTGATACCCTTCTATGTTCACATTCCAGACTTGCCTTTCATCCCACCAAGTTTCTGTGATTACCAGCAGATCATACCCTCCTATTCCCAGGAGAGCTTCAAGCTCTTCCTGCTTACTACCCATGCTCCTAGCACTGGTGTACATGCACCTCAACTCCTTCCCACCGCTTCCTTTCCTTGGAGTTCCCAGCCTCCTCCTTCCTCCCATCCTCCCTGATACCTGGCCCCTCTCTGTAGGAGTCCTGTCAGTCCCTGCAGTATCTCTAAAACCCTGCTCCCAGAGCCCTGATCCTCCCCCCACACTTGTCCAGTGCAGACACATTACTTGGGGGCCTGAACCCGCCCCCCGGCTCAGTTTAAAGTCTTCCGGACAAAGCTTGCTAGAGCATCTCCAAAGGACCTTTTCCCCATCCTTGAGAGGTGTAACCCGTCCCTTGCCAGAAGTCCATTGGCAAGAAAATGAGTGCTGTGGTCAAGGAACCCAAAGCGTTCCTTCTGGCACCACGCCCTAAGCCAGTCGTTCACCTCGGAGGGCCTTCTGTCCCTTCCTGGCCCAAATCCCCAGACAGGTAAGATTGATGAGAAGGCCACTTGGGCCTTCAGCTCCCTGAGTTTCTTCCCCAAGGCCTCAAAGTCGCTGGTGGTCCCAACCACACCCTGCCTGGCCACATCGTTTGTGCCCACATGGATCACCAGGAGCGGCTGGTGACCCCCAGAGCAAACAAGACACTCCACTCTGTCCTTCACATGCCGGATGCATGCGCCCGGCAGGCAGCAAACCTCCCTTGTCTCCAGGTTGGGAAGGCACACCGCCGCCTCATTGCCCCTCAGCAGGGAGTCCCCAACAACAATCACCCGCCACCGTACCTTCCCGGTACTGGTGGGCAGCCATGCCCTGGCCCTCGCCTCTCCCGCAGCGGCCCCGTTGCCGCCTGACATCCCAGGCTGGGGGTCCTGCTGGTCCCCTGAGGCCTCATCAGCCCCAGCCTCCCCAGGTGGAGAGAACCTGTTTCCCAGCTCCAGATTTGTGCCAGGAGAAGGAGGAGGCAGTGCTGGCCTCCTCCTCCTGTGGGTGACATGCCTCCATGTTTCCGCAGCTGCTCCTCCCGTGGTCTCTCCCTCAACCCTCTGTCCAGAGGGGGGCTGCTCCGGTGGGGCCTGGAGAGCTCTCTCGGCCCTCAGGCACCTCACCTCCTCTTCTGGCAGGGTCACCAACTTGCACCGAGGGCAAGTGTATCCCTGCCTCTCCTGGGGGAGAAGGGCAAACATGTTGCAGCTGTCACAGCGGACAGCAACACCCATGACTCCCACCAAGGCCATCTCCTGGTCTGCCATCGGTATCCCTTCCGAGACCTTACCATGGTCCCCTGCCTTGTCTGTCCTGCAGTTCCTCTCACTCGCCCAGTTCTCCCAGACAAAAACCCACTTGCACACACACACAAGGATAAAATAAACTTAAATTGGAAGAAAAACAAAGCATAGCACAGTGCAAACAAAAACAAACAAACAATTAAACCTCTGTCTCAGGGAAGAGAGTCTTTGGATAGCCAGGGCCCCAGCCAAGGGACGCAGACAAGGGACGACATCCTTCCTCTCTGCTGCTCCTGGCCCTCTGCTCTGCTGCCCAGCTCCTACTTTGCCTTCACCAGTCCCCTGGCCAGTCAGCACTTGCTCCCAGCCTGTGCTTCTGCTGCTCTGCCAAGAGGCCAGAGCCAAAAGGGCTTGCAGTGGCTGAGCGCGGCCTTATCAGTCCCTCAGGCCGGTGGCCCCACCTGTCCGCTCCCTCCTGGCCCCTCTAGCCTCTCTGGCCCCGCCCCCTTCCTCCCCACTGCTCCTGCCCTCTGCTCCCCTGCCCAGCTTCTGCCTTGCCTTCGCCAGTCCCCTGGCCACTCCGTGCTCTCTCCCAGCCTCTGCCTCTGCTGCTCTGCCAAGAGGCCAGATCCAAAAAGCAGTATCTCATATATATCTTGTATATTCAGTAAATTTGTATACTGTCATGTGTTCAAGTCCATCTCACTCAGTGTAACAGACCATGGGAACAGGAAGTTAATTCTTAGGCAATGAGTCCTTTGATTTATGGCTGTCTTTACAAAATAAGACAAGTTCAGAGAGGCTGATAGGTACTGGCTATATGTTACATCAGGTATGGAGAATTATTTACCACACAGAAGCTGCAGCGTTTTCTAGCTCAACCACCATGCAGCAGATTTCTTCTCAAAGCCCTCAAATACAGATATTCAGCCTTTTTCCTTACCATTCTCTGAAGGGACAAACTCCTTTTGCCATGCATAGAGAGACAGAAACAATCATGCCTCACATAGCATGGAGAAACATGCCATTACATGTTACCAAGGGGCCAAAACCTGTCTTGCTTCTGCAAGCTAAGTATCAGACTCCACACACAACTTAGAATAATGTTCTAAGTGTCTCTTACTTTCTTTGGTAGTGAAGTGGTAGCTTAAGTTCCCAACAGGCAAATCCAAAACAACAGTTTCTTTGAAGCAGATAGTCCTGAACAGCTTTCCTAATATAGAACCTTGAGGGACTCCACTGGTTAGGACTCTTCACTGGGAGAAATTGCCATTAATACCCACTCTAAGTCTTCTACCCTTTAACCAGTTAGTGATTCACAACAGAACGAACCCACCCACCTACCCTGTTTCCATGCACACATGCTTTTTATTCCACAACTGCTTAGTTTGCTCAAGAACCTTTGGTGAAGCACTTTATCAAAAGCCCTTTGGAACTCCAGGTAAACAAAGTCTCCTGTCTACATGCTTATTTGGCATTCTCAAAGAGTCTCTTAGTGAGACAGGACTTTTCGGACTGGGAAACAACCTTAATTCCATCGCTGTCACATTAAATATTGTGGTGACCCTGAATATGTTTGGAATAGTTTTCCATTACTAACCATACTTCCATTAGTAAGTAAAGCTGATCCTGATACATCTAGGTTTTGGGATCAGGGCTTCCACCTTAGAATGCCCAGCCTCTAAGAAAGGTCTGGCCAACATTTTTTTAAAAGAAGGAACATACTAGACTTCATCGTAATCTTGGAATACAATCACCACATATTTTTGCTAGGCGAATAGCAGCCACATGGAAGTGTGAGTAGTGAGTAATTTAATTACCGTGGGATGCAGGGAAAAAAACCTGACTTTTCCAGGCCAGGTAAAAGCTCCCTATAATTTAAAGGCACTTAGAGGGTCCTTTAAATAATTAGCAGATAATTTACTATAAAGGTAAAATAATCAACAAAAGATTATTTGTTGAAACAGCAGCAGGGGGAGGAAAAAATATCTTGCCCGCTTATGTTCTCAAGGTTGTTCTAGCTTTACTGCACCTGCTATTAGCATAACAAGAGCAAGTGTGGAAATAGTATTCCCACAACAATTTTCATGTCTAGTTTGGCCTCATCCTTCCCCATTCCATGTAGTTCTTACAACAGTTTATATCTTCCTTGATTAACCTGATGCCCCACTCATCTTTTGAAATCTAGAACCCCTCAGTTGTAGTCAAGAATGCTGGGAATTGTAGTCCAAGACATCCAAAAGCCACCAGTTTGTCATGGCTGGAGTACTCCAGAGCCCAAGCCAGATGTTTTCGTAATTCCATTGAGCAATTCTGAAGTTTCTTGCTGCACCTTCACATGAAACAGCAAGAACTGTGCCTTAGTTAATGCAGGCTCTTACAGGAGCTATGTATGAAGTAAGTTGTCTGTTGAGACTTTCTATCAGGTATTACTGCACTTTCAGGAGAAGCATTTACCAATCCCATTACCGAGAGAGTTACTTGTTGTAGTGCCATGCCATTATTTTACTTACTCCTGTCTTCTCATCAAAAATTTTGATCCCTCCAAAGGAAATGGTTAGAAATATTTTCTGCTTGTGTTCTCCTTTTGAACGAGCTGCAGCAACAATTCCCTGTTGGAAGAAAAAAAAACTGGTTCAGATTCAATATCGTTCCACTTCTGGTTTGCCCACCCTGGTATGGAGGGAACCGTCATTCTGAAGAGAACTGAATACTGACAGTTTTCAATTGACCTTAGATACCACTTTGGCACAATATATCATTCTATTTATAAACCTTTTGGAAGTAAGATCCATTGAATGAAGTGTTACTTCTGTAGAAACCTGTATAGGATGGGTTAAATACTGGTCAGGGTAACACACAAATACCCTCTTAAAATTTTTCACTCTATCTGTAGCTAAAGAAATTTGGAGAATTAATTCATCTTATTTCTCCAGGGAAAAAAAAGTCTAGCAGTTTCTCAGAAATGGGGCTCATCTTTAGTAGTACATGGCTTCTTTTGTACATGGCCCAATCACTCAACCCCTACAGACACAAGTGAAATAATTGTAGCAATTTTGCTGGCAGCCTGACCACAACTGTGAATTGTCCAGAGTGCCCTAGACTGTATGGGTCACTGTATATGGAAAATGGATACCCACAAAAGAAAGTGATGGAAAATATTAAATATTTGGAAACATTCTGCAAACATTCTGCAAAGTGGCTTTATTTTCCTGGTGACACGGTTGGGAGAAGTATTCTGAAAAACCTTGGCTCAGTTCTGGCTTCCGTTTGCTGATCCATTTTAAATACCTTACAAAAATGAAAGGCCCTCCTGCTATGAGCTACATCATTCACATTTTAACAAAACCCACTGATTTTGCTGCAATCAAATCCTGCTGCTCTGGTGGGCTGACGACTTGCAGCAGATCCCACTTTCCTCGCTGTTGCTTCTTGGAACACAGCAGGCGCAATGTTTCATTCTGAAGGCAAAATGAATGAAATCTGCATCCTGGTGAGGAAGTAGAAAATCCAGAGGATCCACATTCTCTGTCTTGAGCTTTTATTTTTCCTTCATAAGTATTATAAGTCTTTTTTTTAATTTTTAAGAATCAAATTCACATATAACTACACACCGATAGAACTAGAATAATCAAATTATTGTCCCACTGGTTCTCAACATCCAAATTAAGGCCTCCAAGCTTATCCATTCATAATGGTTCCCAAAATATAACCTTTTAATTAAAAAAAATCAATTTATTAGCATGCCCTAATCAGTTTGTGTCCCTGACCTTCCTTTTTGCCAAACAGACAGACAGTTGAAATAATAGTAATGATGCTGAGCAGGGCCAGTGAGAGCAGGCAGCTGGCATGGGCCACGTCCCAGCAGGGCCCCACTGAAAACAGCTTGCTCCTGAACTTGGGTATGGCGTCTTACTTGTCCCCCTGCCTCTCGCTCTGACTCAGGGGACAGTGGGGGCACCGAGCAGCAGCAGAGACCTACTAACGCACTGGTTCTGCCTGGCACAAAAGTGATCGTGATGACAGGAAAGTGGAGAAGCAGCAACATGAGCTGGTGTCAATGGTGATGAGAAAGGGGGCTTGACTGCACTTGTATCTTGCTCAAGGGTCTTCAAAACTTGGAGCTGGAGCAGGGACGGGTGCTGGGTGTGAATGTTGTCAGACTTGGCCTGGTCCATCTCATGATTTTTTAAAGCTAGTTTTAAATGAAGTACTATTGTTAAGTACTTACTAGACTGTATCACTTGGCACAACATGTGGGACCATCACATGATTTAATACTGTATACATATAAAAACTAGGTGTCAGAAAAAAGGTTGCAGTCTAGGTTCTTTGCTGCTGATATATTAGCTTTCTTTCCATGCTACACATGGAGCATGTGCTACACATGGAGAGACATTTCATTTTGTTCATTATTTTAACATGATTTGTCCTATTTTATATTTCCCAAGTTAATTTTGCACTTCTCAAAATTTTGTGATGTTTCTCCAATTAAAAAAAAACTTGCACAGAAATGCACACAATGTGGAACAATGCATACAAAATGTATTCACCTTTTCTTGTGGGATGACCAACTGATATGGAATAGGATGGACTAAATTTATCCTTGAAAAAAGCAGACACTGAAGAAAGCAAAACAGAAAGCTGTATCTATCTAGAACTTGCAGGCATCCTTTTTCCAAGAGGAAGCTTTCAGACATGTGACTGCCCCATCTATAATATGAAGTAGTACCATCCAGTTTTACCACACAATCTGCTATTTGTATACACTGAGTTAGATGTTTAGGCCGGGAGGTTCGGAGAGTTCATGAAGAGACTGCATTTCTGCAACCCAGTGCAAAGAGTAGCAATTGGTCAGCTTGCAGAATGCTTGCAGCCCAGCTTCTGTGAAGGAAGGAAGAGTTGCCAATTTAGCTTGGATCAAATGCCCCAGGGTGGAAACGGTTGCATTGGTGGACTGAAGAATGGGAGGAAGTCCTACAGAGAAAGAGACTCTGTGGTGACTGACGGGATGGGAAGACTTAGGGTTGTAAAAGAAAAATGGGGAGCTTGGAGCTGGGGAGTTGAAATATACAAAGGCCGAGTCTCTACAATAAAATTCTGTGGAAACATATTGTACAGAACATGCTTTGCTTCCACTTGCACATTCATTCTGCATTTTATTACTAACTGTTTATGTTTAGGAAATGAGATTTAATACATGCAAGTCTTGCATGAGTATTACACAGGTGGAAGCTATATTTTCCGAATGCATTGTGCTTGGTACCATGGAAACAGATATTTGGAGTGTGTCCTTCCAGTAATTCGTTGTAATATGAAAGTGACAAGAAGAGCCTATTTAGATATATAGGTTTTATTTGTATTCATCAATATTTTGGTGTCTATCCAAGGAAATAACATTTTCAGACTGTGATGCATACTGCTTACAAATTAATGGAACTGGGATTTATTTATTTAAAACATTTCTATGCCGCCCCCATCGCAACAAAGCCTCGGGGCGGCTCACAACAAAAACAAAAACATACAAAAATTATACACTAAAAATATTAAAACCCGGTGCATCTTGCCTTAATTTTTTTAAAATCCTACATAATAAATTAACACTTAAAATAAGTTTTAAATAAAAAGGTCTTAGCCTGGCGCCGAAAAACAAATAATGACGGCGCCAGGCAGACCTCTCTGGGGAGCGCATTCCATAGGTGGGGCACCACTGCAGAGAAGGCCCTCCCTCCTAATATCATTCACAGAGGGTTCCCGGAGAAGGGCATCTGTTGCTGATCTCAAGGGGCGGAAGGGCATATATGGACACAAGCGTTCCTTTAGATACCCAGGGCCCAAGCCGTTGAGGGCTTTATAGGTCATAACCAACACCTTGAACTGGGCCCGGACTTCAATCGGGAGCCAGTGGAGCTGACGGAGAACTGGGGTTATATGAGAACAACGCCCAGTCCCCATCAGCAGCCTGGCAGCTCTATTCTGCACCAACTGAAGGATTGAAAGTAGCTCTCCAATCCACTGCCCTAAATCAGGCTGTTTTGCACTTTCAATTAGTTGCTTGTGCTCCCCTGGGACATTCAGCTATTCGTGTGTTATTTTAAGCTCAAGGCAACATCTGAAATGTGTACTCCGCATTGAATACTCCACCCCCATTGCATGCTTCCTCTTCATCTATTTTATTATATTATTTAACTCTTGCCCTTTCTTCTAGGAGCTCGGGGTGGCACACACGATTTATGTAAGAATCCTGTACAGTCAGTCAGGCTGAGAAACAGTGATGGGCCAAGGTCACCCAGCTAGCTTTGCAAGTGAACAGGGGGCCGAACAAAGAACTGTAATTTACGTCCAATAATCTAGCCACTTCGTAACACTGACTTGGACAGCAGGGAAGAAGCAGTTTAGACAAGTGTTCTGACAGTCTAATGACCATCAGCCCAGGCTCTGTGAGAGACCACACATTTTCACAGAGTAATAGGCAACTGTCACTTAATGCATGTTTCTGAACTGTTCTGTTTATGTGCATGCACATGTACTGTACCCCTATGGATTGTCCATTTTCATACAAAGAAAAGTTGCAGGTTTATCCATCTCAGTGCTCAAAGTTGCTCTTTGAAATATTTATGTCAGATTCTGCATCCCACATGCAGACCACTAGGGCAAGGACCATCTTGGATGGAACCCAATCAATATGGTACACAACATAGTGAAGGTAAAGCTTCAGTGGAAGGACATTAATAATAAAAGAGAAGTAATGTCATTATGGCAAAAACCTATAGAGTGAGAGCAACTGGAATTTGTGGTACCACCTGTTTCTTCTGGTTCTAGTAACCTCATACAGTTATACAGGAAAGTCTCTCAGATATGCTAGCAGGAATTTAATCTCTTCGAGGAGATATGGAAATAGAGATACTCTAAGACAGTGGTGGTGAACCTCTGGCATGCGTGCCACAGTGGGCTGCAGAGCCCCCTCTGTCGGCACACGAGCCAAGTCGTCCCAGCATCGCCCCAGCAGCCGAGCATTGGATATCAGAGTACACAGGGGTCATGTGCATGCTCGGAGTAGTGGTGCCAGGCAATGTCATCACAAGCCGTGACTCATTAGCTGCGACTCGTCCAAGCTTTCTCATGGCCGGTCAGTGTGCTGCCAAGGATATATAATTGCTCGGACTGGCTGTGAGTTATTTCTAAACTAAAACCTCAGTATTCAGGTTTTATTGCAGTGTTGGCACTTTGCGACAAATAAGTGGGTTTTGGGTTGCAGTTTGGACACTTGGTCTCTAAAAGGTTTGCCATCACTACTCTAGGAGAAGAGATAAAGAGGCCAGTCTAGCCTGAATAATAGCAAGAAGGCTCCAAACCACTTGTTGGCAGATGGAACCTAAAATTAAATAACAAATGTGTGACATTTGATTAGGACTAGAGCTGTGTCACGGCACATGATGCTTAAAAACCTCAAGATGCTACTGGGACCTTACTTCATAAGAATCAGTGGAGGCTGGTGGTTCCAACATCAGTGAACTTTAGGCTGAACTTTAAAGGAGCTATGCACAGTGCTAAATTCTTCACCCAAATATGTTTTATGTTTGCCTCTTTAAAAGCTCTGACTGCAACCTGAAGAGGACATACTACTGTGCTGACACTGGAGTCACCAATCTCCAATGCTCAAAATTCCTTTCCAGAACCTTCTCTTTTGTTTTTTTAAGCCGGTTTTTAAGATCGAAGAGTTCTTAAAATGAGGGTGCCCTCTTTAATAAGTAATTTCCACTTTTATGGAGACCAAGGTTTCTGCAACACATTTGAAAAGGAAAACTATGGCTTGCATATGCCCTCAAAAGCAGGATTGATCTGTGATTAACAGCCATGGCTTGGAGCCTCATGCAAACCATAGTTTTCCCATTCAGAAGACCACCAAACATTATTGCAAGGATCGGCAAAGTTTTTGGGTCACAGGCACATTCAGAAACTGGATGAACTGCCTAGGATACCACTGCAGCATGGCTGCCATGGAAGGTGTGTCAGAAGATAGGTAAGGTGCTGAAAAGGCTGCATACAAGGCAGAGGTTGATCTCAGTCCCAACGTGCTAACGGATTCTTTTGGACTGTGTTTGTTTCTTAACCTAGTGGGAGGGCTGGGGCACTTTGCATGCCAGGAAATGTGGCTGGCAGTGTGATGGTACATACTGCTTTATCTATGAACATGGAAGCAAATGATTGAAGTAAAGGAAAAGGAGTAAGAAGAATGGAATGTGTAGCAAAACGTTTTGATTCTGTATATAAACCAACCTGCAAACATTCACCAGGAAACAGCCAAAGACAATCAAGCAATTTCGCATGGGATTCAAAAGAAATAAGACTCAGTGTGAATACACAGGTGAAGGAGTACAATGCCTCATGCTTAAAAGACTTCACATTGTACATTTATTTTCAAAAGTATTTTCTCCAGTCATACATAAAATAGAGATGCTCAACTTAATGGAGGCAATCCTTTTGGCTCTGGCCTCTTGGCAGAGCAGCAGAGGCAGAGGCTGGGAGAGAGCGCTGAGTGGCCAGGGGATTGGCGAAGGCAAGGTAGGAGCTGGGCAGGGGAGTGGAGGGAAGGAGCAGCGGAGAGGAAGGGGGCGGGGCCAGAGAGGCTAGAGGGGCCAGGAGGAAGCGGACAGGCGGGGCCACCGGCCGGAGGGACTGATAAGGCATCATCCCTTGTCTCCGTCCCTTAGCTGCGGCCCGGGCTGTCCGGAGACTCCCTTCCCTGAGACACAGAGGTTTGTTAGTTTGCTTGTTTTGTTTGTGCTGTGCTGTGCTTTGCTTTGTTTTTCTTCCAATTTAAGTTTATTTTATCCTTGTGTGTGTATGGGTTTTGGTCTGGGAGAACTGGGCGAGTGAGAGGAACTGCAGGACAGACAAGGCAGGGGACCACGGTAAGGTCTCGGGAGGGATACCGATGGCAGACCAGGAGATGGCCTTGGTGGGAGTCATGGGTGTTGCTGTCCGCTGCGAGAGCTGCGACATGTTCGCCCTTCTCCCCCAGGAGAAGCAGGGATACACTTGCCCTCGGGCCTCCGAGGTGAACGACTGGCTTAGGGCGTGGTGCCAGAAGGAACGCTTTGGGTTCCTCAACCACGGCACTCGTTTTCTTGCCAATGGACTTCTGGCAAGGGACGGGTTACACCTCACGAGGATGGGGAAAAGGTCCTTTGGAGATGCTCTAGCGAGCTTCGTCTGGAAGACTTTAAACTGAGCCGGGGGGGGGGTCAGGCCCCCAAGTAACGTGTCTGCACTGGACAAGTGTGGGGGGAGGATCAGGGCTCTGGGAGCAGGGTTTTAGAGATACTGCAGGGACTGACAGGACTCCTACAGAGATGGGCCAGTTGGGCAGGATGGGAGGAAGGAGGAGGCTGGGAACTCCAGGGAAAGGAAGCGGTGGGAAGGAGTTGAGGTGCATGTACACCAATACTAGGAGCATGGGTAATAAGCAGGAAGAGCTTGACGCTCTCCTGGGAATAGGAGGGTATGATCTGGTGGGAATCACAGAAACTTGGTGGGATGAAAGGCAAGTCTGGAATGTGAACATAGAAGGGTATCACCTTTTTAGAAAGGACAGGAAGGGAAAGAGAGGTGGGGGCGTGGCTTCATACATCAGGGAAGGGATAGGATGCAGTGAGATAGAATGCAGCACAGATGGGGATTCGGTAGAGGCAGTCTGGGTGAAACTTAGGGGTTTTGACAGGGAAAGAGACTTGACAGTGGGGGTATGTTATCGCTCTCCAGGTCAACTTGAGACCCTGGATGATTTCCTGACAGACCAGATTCTAAGAATATCTCAGGGGAGAGACACAGTAATTATGGGAGATTTCAATCTCCCGGATATTAGTTGGGACACTCACTCGGCGGTGACAGCCAGGTCATGTCGCTTCCTAGAAGCTATAGAGGGAGGGTTTTTCACACAGAGTGTCCGAGAGGTGAAGAGGGTGGGAAACATCCTTGACTTGGTCTTGACCAACAGGGAGGAGCTGATAGATTGGGTACAGATCAGGGGAGCTCTGGATGCGAGTGATCACTCCATCCTTTGCTTTGAGATCAGGGGACTGGGGACGTGCAGCAGGTCGAGCACTAGAAGCTGGGACTTCAAGAGGGCCAACTTTGGCCAACTGAAGGCCAGACTGAGGAAAGTCTCCTGGGATAGGTTACTGGAAGGTAAGTGAGTTGAGGAGGGGTGGATAGCACTCAAAAGGGAGGCGCAAGCCTTGACGATACCTCTAGTCAGTAAGGTGGGGAGGCGGAGGAGAGTGCTGCCATGGATGCGAAAGGAGGTGGTTAGAGGGATTAGACGAAAGAGGAACCTCTATAGGAAATGGGTACTGGGGGAAATAGACAAAAGGGTATACCGGGAGGAGGAGGCCCATTGCAGAAGGATTCTTCGCAAGGCTAAGGCTGATTACGAGCTGAGACTTGCCAAGAATATCAAGAGCAACAAAAAGGGCTTCTTTCAGCATGTAAATTGGAAGAGAAAGGGTCCCAAGTTTCAAAAAGGGTAGTAGAAAGGACAGGGGAAATTATAGACCAGTTACCCTTATGTCCATTGTAGGAAAAACAATGGAAAGGCTCATAATAGAGAGAGATCTAGTGATGCTAGATAGGGAAGGGAGGCTGACAGCCACACAACACGGCTTCCGCAAAAACAGGTCCTGCCAGACAAACCTTGTGGAATTCTATGACAAGGTTTCAAGATGGCTAGATGGAAGGGATGCAGTGGATGTGGTATATCTGGATTTCAGCAAGGCCTTTGACAAAGTGCCCCATGATATCCTGGTGGAAAAACTGAGGAGCTTTGGGATACACCAAAGTACTTTCCAGTGGATTAGGGCATGGTTGACTGACCGAAAGCAGAAAGTAACCATTAGCGAGGAATCATCGGGATGGCAGCCAGTGACAAGCGGGGTCCCCCAGGGCTCTGTCCTGGGGCCGATCCTGTTTAATCTTTTCATTAACGACATGGAAGAAGGGGTGAACAGTCTGCTGATCAAATTTGCAGACGACACTAAAACTGGAGCAGTGGCCACAACTGAGGAGCAGGTACTCCAGATCCAAAAGGATCTGGACAGACTATGGAAGTGGGCAGGCGACAACAGGATGGCATTCAATGTAGATAAGTGTAAGGTCTTGCACTTGGGGCATAGGAATAGCTGTCATAAGTACAGGTTAGGTGATAAGTGGCTGGAGAGCAGCACTTGTGAAAGGGACCTCGGGGTACTGGTTGACTGCAGACTAAACATGAGTCAGCAGTGTGATGCGGTGGTCAAGAGGGCAAACACCATCCTTGGTTGCATAGCCAGAAGTGTGGCTTCTAGATCAAGAGAGGTATTACTACCACTCTACACGACTCTGGTGCGCCCGCAACTGGAGTACTGTGCTCAGTTTTGGGCCCCTCATTACAGAAAGGATATAGCTAGGTTGGAGTCAGTGCAGCGCAGGGCCACAAGGTTGGTGGCCGGTTTGCAGGGGATGCCGTATGAGGCGAGACTGAGGGAACTGGGTCTCTTCAACCTGGAGAAGAGGAAAGTCAGAGGGGATATGTTGGCGATATATAGGGGATGTCACATGGAGAAGGGTAGAGACCTGTTCTCCCCTGCAGAGGAAGGCAAGATGCGCTCCAGTGGAGCAAAGCTCAGGGAGCCAAGGTTCCATTTGGATGCCAGGAAGCACTTCCTGGCAGTCAGGAAGCCGAGGGTGTGGAATGGGCTTCCACGAGTGGTCGTTGAGGCCCCATCGGTGCGGGTGTTCAAGGATAGGCTGGACGTCCACATGGTGGGCATGTCGTGAGCGGAGCTGGCTGGTGCCGGAGGTCAGACTAGATGGCCCGGGAGGCCCCTTCTGACTCGCTCTGTTTCTATGTTTCTATTCCATGCATAGGAATAGGGGGCCAGTGCACTCCGTCTGACTTGTCTCTTTCTGATGCATGTGATGGCCAGGCTGGATGTACCACAATGAGCCAGGAGGCAAATTAGCAACTAGAAACTGCCAACCCTTTCCTTGGCTATCTCTCAGGCTCTCTGCCACAGGCTACACATGCCAAGAGAGTGGCAACGTTCTGGGTTTGTTCTCCAGCACATCAGAAGAAGAAGCAGAGCAGCCTTTTCACAAGATAGCATTTTTATAGGCACACAGGAAGGCACTTGGCATCACTGAGGTCCAGGGCCCTCTCTTGCTGATAACTCACAAAGCATAAAGCTGTTTTTCCTGGTTAAAGACAGAGTTTCATATTGTAATCATCCTATCTGATACATGTCAATATGTCTATTTCAAAATTAGAATCTTTGAGTGATTTTTTTCTTCACCTTCCTAACTAAAGTTGTCCTTTCCCTGTGGAGAGCACTGATGCCCATATATCCAGGAAATACACTAATTTTGGTATTTGTAGCCTTTATCAGTCTCAGAAACACTTATTTCTTCCTCAAATTACATTTTCTTCCCAGGAATAGCTACAGTATCATATAACCAACCAGATTTAGCTATACGATAATCTCACTGAGGGAAAAGGAAGCTGATTCAAAGCAAAGGAAATTCATCTCATATCTAACAAGCTTCATTTGCCCATAGCGTAGGGGTCGTGTAGTTAAATATCGCTGGCTGACCATGAGTCTTACTAGGAAGAGGGGCGATACAGCTAACAAAAAGGCTTTCATGTGCCAGCAAAGAGGCGTCAAAATTCTTCCTTGTGAAGCGTGTTTCAGATAACAGTTTGAGTCCTCCAAGTCTTTTCTTTCACTTAAAAAATGATCTGGCCTTTATAAGTTGCAATCTTTTGCAGTGCCATATGAAAGATTAAATCTGAAATGGTTTCCTTTTACTTCCAGTAATGTTTAAATTTTAAAATGTTCACAGCACCTTTAATTTCATCATGGAATCTTGGCATAACTTGTCACCTCGTGCTGCAGAAACCTCGTCTATCCCAATGAGTTTTGCCTTGTATCGAACACCGTCTCCTTTAAACCTTTTTATTAAAGTGGCTTCACTGCGATCCTGACCTGGAAAGAAAGAGAAGCAAGCTGAAATCCACACAATTGTACCAAAATATTTAAAAGTTAAACGTTTGTAGAAAAGTTAAAAGTGTGTTCATCTAAATATTTTAAGGTAAGTTAACATATTTAACGCACAAAATATTCCAGAATTCTGCAGAATACATTCTATGGATTTTATGGTATATGTTTATTTGTAAATTATGCAGAAATTTTAATAGGTCCTGGTTTGTTTGTTTTTTTAATTGTTGACTGTTTACTTATGTATTTGTTTAGGAAATTTATAGGCCGTCCATCACTGTCGTCTCTAGACAGCTTACAGAATTATTCTAAATCCTAAACAAAATAAATTAGCAATTCCATGAACTGAGCATAAAACTGAAATATTTAAAAGAAATTAAATAAATCATACACAATTAAAATTGGTTGATGTTAAAATATTGATCAAATAAAAAGGTCTTCAAATTGTGTGTGTGTGTGTGTGTGTGTTCTATATGGTTTTATATTAATGTTGTGGTATTGTATTTTTAATCTTGGTCCACTTTCCAGTAAGCTTTAGCTACTGGGTAGTAGAGAAACACAATATATGAAATGAAACAATATCATTTATACTGTATTATTTTAGTACATACCATATTTCTCAAACACCACAATTACTTTCCAATGTGCAATTTGTTCTGAGGATGGAATTTTCCAATAAAATGTTATCAACTGTACTCTGCCTGCAGTTGTTAGGTGATACTTTCAGTATACCAGCTAGTGGAGGCAATGGGGAGTTTATAGTCTCTCCGTGACCAGAAGACTGATGTGGGCTCTTCATTAGGCATCCCAATGTGGAACTACTGATAACATTATCAAAAACCATTGCCTAAGCATTCTCAGCACACTTCCTGCACATGCCATAAAGGCAAACAAAATAACAAGCACAACATTTTGTTGTCTAAGAGGTAAATACGTCCCTGGTGGCACCAGCATATTGGTGCCTTAGATTAACAAGAAGTGTGACCCAGAATGCTTTGCCATGGTACAGAGGTTGTTGGAGTGGCACTTCCAAACAGTACTGGGAATGTGGCTATACTGAAAGCTGAGGTTGGCAGATGCATGGGATGCTGCTGGTTTAGTTAGGATTCTGTCCAATTAGAAGTACAAGGTTTGTAGTGGCACCACTACTGTCAGCCCCCTCATGCTTGGACTTTGGAAGTGGTGGCAATAAGGAGGCAGCTTGGTGAGAAGACCAATGAGTTTCTTGATGGATCCATGAAAACCATTGACTATATAACATCTTTGCCCACACAGTAACTTCTTTCAGGATGAAAACAGAGGCCCTGTCAAGAACATGTAGACAAAGGGCTGGGATTAAGTTCTATTAAGCTCCAGAACTGAAACACCTTTACATCCAGTTAGTGGTACTGATCCCTTCTATGTGCTGTTATCTCAAGGTAACATCTCATGTAATGTAATCCTAACTTTACTGAAATGTTTTATGTGAATTGGAGATTTTAGACCTTGGCCTCTTCAAACATGCACACTTGTAGAATCATTACAATATGCATTCTTTGCTTTCAAAGAAACAAAAGAAGAAGTAAAAGCTGTGAAGTAAAACCTGTGGTTACACCCTTCCAAAGATTTGTGGTCTTTGGAATCACAAGCCAGATCATAGCCTGGAATCCATCTTTACCAGGCGGGAAGCAGCCTTTCCAGATAATGGGCAATTTGAGAAACTGTTTCAGGCACCACTGCAAAATGGTTGCCATGGGAGATGTGGCAAAAGACAGGTAACCTGCTCGAAAGCCCAGACTGTAGTTTCCAGCCTTCAAAGAAACCTGTGCCACAGGAATTCTAATTGTCAGTAAGAAAATGTTTTGGTTTGGTTTTGTTCTGTTTGTAAGTGGGAGAGGTAGGACATGCTGGTGGGTACAAGATAGAGGCCCCAGGGTAACATGATACCCTACCCCTGGGATAGATTATTGTTCTTTTGACTCCCACCCAAATTTGACAACTGATATGGCAAAAATATTTCATATTTTAAAACATATGCACTTGATTCTAAAATATAATCTTACTCTGCAGGCTAAATTACTCTCAGTTTGTGCTAGTTATGTACACACGGATCCCACTGAGATCAAAATATCGCAGCTCTGTAACCATTGCTGAACAAGTGCCAAATCTAATGCTCAACAGCAAGACCATTTCAATTTATCAACTTAAGCTGAGTGTTTATACTTTGATTCCTGAAACCCTTTACAGGATCAAGTTCCAAAGTATAAAATGGTTAGAAGTATTTCTTTTAAATGTGAAATCTCAGACTAAGGAAGATCATTTTCATATGTCATAACACTTCTTCTGTCAAGGGCTTCTTCTAGTAGACATTATTTAAATGAAAAATGAAGATATTTGAGCTGAGATGGAAATAGAGCAAAGCAAGTTGCTCACAATTAGGTGCTTCTAGGCAAGGGTAAAACGACATTGCGGCAAGCAGAAAAGTTTATAAGAGGTCTAGACAATGTCATCTTCAGTTTGCAATGGTCCTATGTTTTCTTACTAATTCTTTCAGCTTTTTTCTTACAAGGAAAATAAAAAAAACCATCTAGCAGGATAAGATGGAATAGCTGCACGATGTTTTTTATTGGTAGTGCCAGAAGCCATCCATCTGGAAACACCATTTGTCTATTGTAAACTGCCCAGAGAATTTATGTTGAGGGTTCGTATGCAAATGTCATAAACAAATGACACAAAGTAATCAGCACGTTTTCACAACTTAAATTGTAACTCTCCTAAAAGGAGACTTGCAGTAATGCCATATTTCCCTTCTATGTAAAGCTTGTGATTGCTATGCAATTGTGAATTACAAAATCCTGAACAGTAATAATTCCACATGGCTTCATAATAGTCATGTGTGATAGGTTTAGGAGAAAGCACAGGAGAAAAAAGAAAGAAACAGATAGGCTCAAGTCCAGCCACCAAGAAACTTTCAAGTTCAACCAAAGTCGTCGAGTCAACATTTCACTACATATTCACCAAGTGAGATGTACAACGTATTCTCAGCCCATGTTATTGTTGTTAGTTGCAAAGTTGTGTCCGACCCATCACGACCCCATGGACAACATTCTTCCAGGCCTTCCTGTCGTCCACCATCCCCTGGAGTCCACTCAAGCTCACATCAACTGCTTCAGTGACTCCATCTAGCCACCTCATCCTCTGCCATCCCCTTCTTCTTTTGCCATCTATTGTTCCCAGCATTAGGCTCTTCTCCGGGGAGTCCTTCTTTCTCATTAGGTGGCCAAAGTATTTGAGTTTTTCATCTTCAGTATCTGGCCTTCTAAAGCGCAGTCAGGGTTGATTTCCTCTAGGACTAACCGGTTTGATTGCCTTGTGGTCCAAGGGACTCGCAGGAGTCTCCTCCAGCACCACAATTCAAAGGCCTCAGTTCTTTGGCATTCAGCCTTCCTTATCATCCGGCTTTCACAGCCATACATTGCGACTGGGAAAACCATAGCCTAGACTATACACACTTTTGTTGGCAGGGTGATGTCTCTGCATTTTAGTATGCTGTCTAGATTTGCCGTGGCTTTCCGCCCAAGGAGCACATGTCTTTTAATTTCTTGGCTGTAGCCACCGTCTGCAGCGATCTTGGAACCCAGGAAAATAAAATCTCTCAGCCCATACATACCCAGAAACCACCTAACCACCAAACTACCTATGTTGTCTCTGTTTCGTAACTTTGACATTTGAAAACAACCAACACTCCCAAGTTTTTTTTTAAACTTGCTATAATCCCAAAACTTGTGCTACCACAAACTCCATTCCACAAACAGAAATTTTACACACACATCACCACCACTACCACCAGGACTTGTTTACACATCCTTCATGAACTGGGAAATGGTCCAGTTTGTCTATAACAAGCTTTAACACGTTAATGATTTGCCACACCCATGGATCATTGTTGAATAATCGCCTGGGTTGTTTAGCCCTTAACGAACCCAGCGTTTTGCGTTTACTCATCAGACTCACAAAAAAACGTCCTGCTGGTCATGGGTTGTTGATTAAAACTGGACAAACTGGACATAAGGAGCATATGGAAGGCAGAGCCCTCACTCACTGCCACTTGTGTAGCACAAATCTGAATTCAATGACCCTTAAGGTTACTTTATTGTTAAGCCAAAACAATGCAAGAAGATTTGGTGAGATGACAAACAATTGTTTGCAACCCACCTATTCTTTCTACTGCATCATTCTCTCCCCTGGAATTTTGAACAGGATTCATCAAAAGGTTGTCTTTGTATTCTTAAAAACATCATTTTAGAAAAGACTAATGGCACATGGATGATGAGTCAGAGACTGTAAGTAATGTTTAAATTATGCTGAAGTGAAATGCCAAGCCAGATGTTACTACTAAGTGCTAAAAGCAATAAAGTAACATTTGGAACACTAAGCTTTGAGGGGGGAAATCACATCTGGATGCACAACAATGCTTAACATCATCATTGGGCTATTCTATATGCCATTCATGTGTGTAAACATTTATGTCTCAATTATTTTGTTTGGTACTAAATAAAATCTAATCTGTAAACTCTTCATGTTGACGATTTCCAATTTTTCATTTTTATTATATATAACAAGATAGGCATCACCAAAGTATATTTTTCTGTGTCCTTGTTGTAATGCCCTGAAGCTTATTTCTTGCAGGCCTAAGCAAATGGTGGAGGCAGGGTTGAGGAAGATATCAGGGTTCAGAGATACAAGGCACTTGTGTGGAAATCTTAGGTACACTGAATATCATGCTTCTGAATATTTTTCTTTTACTGCATATGTATTGTCCAGATTTTGTGCAATTTGCTGAAGAAATCGTGTTAGAGCAGAATAAGCAACATTTGACTATGTACATTGCTGGAGCTCTTTGTTTCTTTAAAACAAAAAGAGTTTGCTTGTAAACTAGGACTTGTGGTTTGTAGCTCAGAAAGATTTGCTCTTCCCTATGTGACATGGGGGAATCTCACTAGTGCTTTTTCTATTTATAAGAAAATATTATGGGCAATCATTGTATTTATGGAAAAAGCATTTACTACTTCTGAGCACATGCTAGTGAAACATAGTAGAGTTTCCATCATATTGAAAGCAGTATCTTGTGTCACACATAAAAGTAATTCCAGGAGTAGTAGTAGGTGCTGGAAAGGAGATGTGTGCTGGGAAATGGCCCTTGAAGTTTCATTTATGAGCAAGTTTCCTGCTGCAAAGGAGCAGATATTTTTATTTTACTAAGTCACAGCTCTTTTCCAAAATATAAGTTGCATGCTGAGTTTTGCAGAAATAAGCCCCACTGATGATAATTTGATTGACTTCTGAGTACACATGTACATTGAAGAGGTTCATCTAGTTGCTTCTTACAGATGGTGACGCTTTTCTTCTTTCCCCATAACTTCATCTCAACTCTAGGAGACACTGAAATATATACTGTGGAAGAAGCAGAACATATAAAAAGTCATGATGTTACTGGTCTGAAGGGGTCTGCAATATAATGGCAGAAGTACTTTGAGGAGGTTGGTTTAGAATTTGCATCATGTGACATGCCAGGAATTACAGTGCTGGTAATAATACATAAGGTAGATTTTCCACCCCATGATCTCTCAAGAACTCCACAGTGGTTCCTTGTTTAGAAGCTAAAAGAGGGACAGCTGGTGGGAAGAAGCACCATATCCCAGGGACAGTGAGAGGAAGTGCTGCCGGTAGTCTACAATTTATGTGAATAAATGTCCCATTCACATACACCCAACACTCATATCGCTGTGTCTGTCCATAAATACATAGCAGAAAGCAAGAAATCGAAGTAGTATAAATGAAGAAAACTGAAGGATGAAAAAAGGATCTGAATCAAACCTTTTCTCAGGCCAGGCAAGCCGTTTCTGTATTCTAGCTAAGGAAATGCACTAACAAAAAAGTTACAAAATGTATAGAATCTTCTTCAACTCGGATGTTAAATGAAAATTGCAAAAAAGTAGGCATGGTGGAAAAGCTTCCATATGGGCAATAGCATGATTTCAGAAGCATGAAGTACTTTCAGAATTAGAGGAGTAATTTCCTTCTCATGGCTTATAAGATTGTATGTAAAGGATCAGATCCACCGTACAAGTTTGTACTGAGCCCAAGAAAACAAAACATGATAATCTAGACAGAGATCCAGCTTACCTGCCACCGTAACTCTAGCTTATTATTTGTAATATGATCACAAATGCTACCCAATGGATGCCTGCTGCAATGTGGACACCTGGATCTCTGCTTGTCTTCACTCTAGCCTCTTCCCCACCCCCAGTGATCAGCCGCATAAGGTACATCAGAGAAATAAGAAGAACCAGAATCGAACAGTCTGTGTCAGATTCAGTCTATCAAAATGTAAGCCAGGTACTACTGATAAAAGAGAATGTAGTTAATCAGACCAAGGTCTCTTACACAGAGGTGTTCAAGCAGGAAACAAGTTCTGCATGCAGGATGGAGCAAGGGTCAAAGACAGATGTGGCTCCAGCAACTCCTGTAAGCCTTTGCTGAATTTTTACCCTACAGCTCCACACAAGAGCCACCTACAATTACTCATTTTGATTGGAGACAGCCCTCCTTACGAGGCATACCCTCTGCTCCTCTGCAGCCTGGAACGTCACTGAAGTTCTCTGAGTTGAGCCTGGCTCATCCAGTGCTGATCTTCCCTGGGACACGTGGGCAGTGCTCATCCTCAAATACTCCTTCTTCCTGAGGAGCTGAGACCTTGGTGGCCTCCTTGAAGAAGCCAGATACCTCCTGGATGCTATCTTCTGTTGGGACTTCTAGCCCTTTCTCCTCAGAGGAGTCTTCTGGTGAAGCATGGCAGTTTCTTCCCTGACAAGCAAGAGGAGTAGCCCTTAATTTGTTCTTAGTGAGGGAAGAGGCAAACCAGAGGTGTGGGTTCATGTGTTACACTAAGCAAACCATGTACCAAAGTTCTGAGAGTTTCTTCAGTTACTGTAGATGGCAGTAGGGATGATCTGACATTTATAAACATGCTACTTATAGCAATTAGGAACCCTGATTTATGATGATTTGCGAATCCTTCCACAACCTATGCTGTTTTCCCATTTCAACAACTAGATATAGTTCTTATCTGCAAATTCTATGTCACAGATGTATTTATATCTATTTTTAAATAGAAGGGCTGTTCAGTAAAAATAGCATTTGTATACTGTATCCTAATGGTTGGCATCGTGGCCTGCCAAGAGCCCCAGTGCTAACTTATGTCATTAGCAGAACAGATGGATTTTAGAGAAGGACTTGGAAACAAAAATGACAATTTCATTTTACAAATGAAATAATTCTTCTATTCACACAACTCCGAGATTAAATGCTGCAAGTATAGAAGATTATTGTTGTGGTGCCCATCACTTTCCTGACTCAAGAAAGAAACATAGTTTATTCACTACAGACAGATGTAGAGAAGATGTCCAGTTTATATTTTGCTAGATCAGATTCTGAGCGCGAGGGGGATGAGCAGGAATTAGCAGAGCCTCTACATGGTCAAGGCCACCATGCAGGAGCGAGAGTACCAAACCTTTTGGGAGCGGAAAGGAGGTACTACAGAACAGGTAAGGGTAGAGATCAAGCAGGAATTTCTAGACCCTGTCAGGAAGTGACAGGACAAAAGTGCGGACCCATTAAATAATGCCCACCACTGTTGCCTTCTGGCCCTCAAGCAGTGTGAGCCACTTTGAAGGTGGACTCGAGTCCTTTCTGCAAACAAGGGGAAGAGGGGGATATCCCAGTATGGATTCAACTCTTCACATGGGCAGGCAGTACTTTCATGTATCAAAGGGATTTATACTGTTTGTAGACCTGTAGAGCTCAATAAAGGTAGCAAGGAGGAGGGCTTTTTCTGTGGTGGCACCCAATTGTGGAACACTTTTCAATCAGAGGTTTGTGAGGCAATAAACTCAACTTTATTGAGTTTTAGGCACCTGACAAAAATGCTGGCTTTTCCGACACACCTATGGCACTATTTTGACAACACTGGTTTAATATTAATTTTAATCATGTGTTATTGATTATATATATTGCACTTTATTTTGTCTCTTTATTACAGTTATTTAACTGTACTGTACTATTAATGTTATTTTTAATATTTTATTATAATTGCCACTCAGAAAGCATTATGTTGAAGGATGGTTTTTATACAAATTTACTAAACAAATAAAAGCTTATACTTCTAAAGTTTCATTTAAGTCTTCTGGAGAGAGAAAAGGGCAGGAAGACACGTGCTTCCAACAGCAAATTAATCTCAACCAGGTTGCTGCGTCTACACATCACCACTATATGGTAACCACAGTTCACTTCCCCCCACTTCAGCTTTCAGTCAGACGATCGGCTCATGGTGGTTGGTCTCCTCTCTCTTACCACCCAACTGGATGCAGGGAAATCCGATGAGCAGATCCCCAGTTGCCCAGCGGCCGACCTTCTCCACCCACTACTGCCAGCAGGACCAGGCAGGGAAGAAGGTCAGCCACTGGGGACAGTGCCTGGCATGGGTTCTCCTAGTGGCTCTTTCCCATGCCACTATGGACAGGGAAGGCACATGCACTCCCGGCACATGCCATCTGCTGTGACCAACCTCTTTTCTACCTGCTGCTGCTGGTGGAGGCTGGCATTGCTTGCACAGAGCACAGGGCTGAGCATGCCCACCAATGCTAGGAGTGCTCACGAGCAATTCAGACTCAGCCCATGCAGGGCAGGGCAGGGCAGGGCAGCGTCCGGGCAGCTGACAGATCCCCACTTTTCCCCACTTGCACATCCCTAGTTGCTAATGTTCTTGTGTTATGCTTTTTAAGGTTTTACTGTACTTGTATTTTCATACTTGTGTTTGGTTTGCTGTTTTGGTCCAAAACAGCGGCCTAAAATATTTAAGTAAAGAAAAATGAGATTCTCAGGTCTATTCTCACCCACATCCCTACATACAGTAGACAGTAGGGGTGAAACTTACCCTTGCATGCACAGGCCTTTTCCCATTAGAGACATGGGTTCTGTGTTGCACAGTGATGGGTATCTCACATCCAGTGAATGCAGACCACACATTATAAGCCTGGTCTTTTACTGGGAGGTAGGGATTTGTAAGCCTGAGACTCACAAGCTCTCTGCTCATATCTAGGAAAAATCAGAATGATTAACACCTGTATAGGCCCCAGATAACACCTGTTTTCTTTATATATGTTGGCATGTAAAGTTAATATATTGAATGAGGTTCCTGTGTGTGATTTAGAAGCTCCATCTATAATATATTGCTGGATTATAATTTATTGCAATATTGCATGAGATGGGAAAAGGGTAGGAATATCATTAAGCTGAACAACAAATTTAGAATGGTATGCAGGAAGTCCAGGGTAGAATTAATTGGCCAGCTTTCTATTCCCTGTAGATCTGTCCAGTCTTACTCAGCTTTTCAGTCCTGTGATTTATATTCTCTTTGCTTGCTTCTATAGATTCCTTCCCTCCCCCTCGCTGTTCTCTTACACACCAAGATAATTTACCCTTGTGACTGTTTATGTCCAGCTGTGCTTTCCTGAATGATGCCAATCTTCTTTGAAAGTTTTCAAAAGAATGCAAAATATCTTTCAGATCTCAAATGATTACCTGCCTAAAGACCACATGTATTTGCCCCAAATCAGAACTGTATCAAGTCAACATGCTTTTCAAGCTCACACCATTGCTGAATTCACAACTCTCCATTACTGCTGTTATAAGTAATTCTACAAAACTACACAATGTATTCAAACAGCTGTATATTTAAGCTTGGCTAATTAAAATGTGAATTTGTATGCAAGTACAGGTGTTTGCAAAGACCTTATCATAAAAGCAATTTAAGAAACATGAAAACTTTGCCACTAACATTTAATTTCGCAGAAGCGTGGTTCTTCTTTAAGACATACATGTGCCATATGGAAAAATTTCTCCTTTGTGACTGGAAGTGATACAGCTTGCTGTTGAATTAGAACATCACACCTGGACGTCTTTATCCTTTTCAGTCAAGTGATAAATCTTCAGAGCTTTTGATGTTACCTGCATTTTTATATTGGTATCTCAAGCAGAGGGAACTCCCTTACCATTTTCTGTTTTGCTCAGCTCCAAAAGTGTATTTCTTTCTACACCATGAGCAATGCAAGTTACACTTAGGGCAGAATTGTATGCATTCTGTCTAAACACTTTATAATGTCAGAGGTGGTCTTGTGATACCAAAGAAGAGTATTGCAGAAATCAATAACAAAGGAAACAAGCAATGTTAGAATACTGATTATAAGGGGGAAATGAGCTAAATTTTACAAAATGGATTCCAAACTGAATAGCTCCACCCCACAATCAAAAAATGAAATTGGATACTTCTGCTTATGAGCCATTAACCTGGAGTGTCTGATGTTTCTCAATTTGTCCGTCCTCTTAACCTGATACCGTATAATTCTTCCAATGGTGCAGGGTCTTTTCCACAACATTTGAAACTGTCTGATTCTTAGTGACTTCCTAATTTATATCTGGGTTTGATGGTCTTGGCAATCTAGCTGACAATTCTAACTTCTCTTCTTCCATTTCTGAATCAGAATCCACATCAACAATCTTTAAAGACTATATTATTGGAGAAATGGACACAGTCCCTACAGTCTGTATTGCCTGAAATGTTTTGCAGCTGCTTTATTTCACTACTTCTCTATACTTGAACTTGCATTCTGATTTTAACAGCCGTGATGACCCGGGATGCCTAATGTTCTCACTTGATAGACTGGCTTTGTATTCACACACCTTTTCAGTGCTTTCCTTGTGAGTATTCAGCCCTGGAAACCATTTTAAAGCAGGGATGAGTTCTGCAATATCTGGTGAATATATGGCATCTTTGATTGTTTGCATAAAGATGGGATATAAATGTAATAAAGAAGGAATGATTAAAGTAGCTCATAATAATTCAAATGAATTTGAGCATTTATAAAGAGCTTTTCCCCATAGACGGGACAACGACCAATTCAGGGCGAAGCAGCAGGGCTTCCCAGAAAGATTGCATGGTTCCCTGGAAGATAAGCAAATATGGATGAGTATCTTAGTGATAAAGAGAATGAATGAATGAAATTAGAAAGGGATTCTACGGCTAAATCTCATGGACAGGAAGTTCTGGATAGGAAACGGATTTGGAGTTGTCATGTTTTGTCAAATAGACAAAAGGGTATACCGGGAGGAGGAGGCCCGTTGCAGAAGGATTCTTCGCAAGGCTAAGGCTGATGATGAGCTGAGACTTGCCAAGAATATCAAGAGCAACAAAAAGGGCTTCTTTCAGCATGTAAATAGGAAGAGGAAGGGGAGACAAGTGGTGGGACCACTAAATAAGGAGGAAGGAGATCCAGTGACTGATATGAGGGAACAGGCACAGATGCTAAATGACTATTTTGCCTCTGTGTTCTCCCAAAAGCAGGACGGGGGCTATCCGCATAGGAGATTAGATGAGGCTGGGGACTTAGGGGCACAGATTAGAGTCACCCCCTTGAAGTTGAGGGGCTCCTCAGGGCATTGGACATTACAAAGGCACCAGGCCCTGACGGGTTACACCCTAGAGTACTTAGAGAGTTGGCAGAGGTTCTCTCACGCCCGCTGGCCTCCATTTTTGAGACCTTGTGGAGAACGGGTGAAGTTCCAGAGGACTGGAGGGCGGCATCAGTGGTCCCAATTTTCAAAAAGGGTAGTAGAAAGGACATGGGGAATTATAGACTGGTTAGCTTTACGTCCATTGTAGGAAAAACAATGGAAAGGCTCATAATAGAGAGAGATCAAGTGATGCTACATAGGGAAGGGAGGCTGACAGCCACACAACATGGCTTCCACAAAAACAGGTCCTGCCAGACAAACCTGCCAGAGTTTTGGGATACACAAAAGCACTGTCCAGTGGATTAGGGCATGGTTAACTGACTGAAAGCAGAAGGTAGCCATTAGCAGGGAATCATGGAGATGGCGGCCAGTGACAAGCGGAGTCCCCCAGGGCTCTGCCCTGGGGCCGATCCTGTTTAATCTTTTCATTAACGACATGGAAGAAGGGGTGAACAGTCTGCTGATCAAATTCGCAGACGACACTAAAACTGGAGCAGTGGCCACAACTGAGGAGCAGGTACTCCAGATCCAAAAGGATCTGGACAGACTATGGAAGTGGGCAGGAGACAACCGGATGGCGTTCAATGTGGATAAGTGCAAGGTCTTGCACTTGGGGCATAGGAATAGCTGTCACAGGTACAGGTTAGGTGACAAATGGCTGGAGAGCAGCACTTGTGAAACGGACCTCGGGGTACTGGTTGACTGCAGGCTAAACATGAGTCAGCAGTGTGATGCGGTGGTCAAGAGGGCGAACACCACCCTTGGTTGCATAGGCAGAAGTGTGCCTTATAGATCGAGAGAGGTATTACTACCACTCTACAAGACTCTAGTGCGCCCGCAACTGGAGTACTGTGCTCAGTTTTGGGCCCCTCATTACAGAAAGGATATAGCCAGGTTGGAGTCAGTGCAGCGTAGGGCCACAAGGTTGGTGGCCGGTTTGCAGGGGATGCCGTATGAGGCAAGACTGAGGGAACTGGGTCTCTTCAGCCTGGAGAAGAGGAGACTCAGAGGGGATCTGTTGGCGATATACAGGGGATGTCACATGGAGAAGGGTAGAGACCTGTTCTCCCCTGCAGAGGAAGGCAGGACACGCTCCAATGGAGCAAAGCTCAGGGAGCCAAGGTTCCATTTGGATGCCAGGAAGCACTTCCTGACAGTCAGGACCCCAAGGGTGTGGAATGGGCTTCCACGAGAGGTCGTTGAGGCCCCATCGGTGCGGGTGTTCAAGGACAGGCTGGACGTCCACATGGTGGGCATGTCGTGAACGGAGCCGGCTGGTGCCGGAGGTCAGACTAGATGGCCCGGGATGCCCCTTCTGACTCACTCTGTTTTCTATGTTTCTATGTTCAAACATGAAAGAGCTATTGTTGATTGCAAAAATGGGTTAATTAAGGTATGCTCGATCATTATGTGTAAATGACTAGGGTGATAAGCTTTTCAATCACCATTCATATATTTTTGCACCATGTTACTACTTAGCCTAAAATCTATTGAAAAATCATTCTGCTGGGTACAACTTCTTTGTCATTGGGGAGATATGGGCAAAACAGCAGAGCTCTGAGAGAAAATGTGAGCATTTTTCTATCAATTCCAGCATTTATTTTGAGATATTCCTGATTACGGTGCAAATTGACATATATCATAGAGGGCAGCAGTAGGAATCAGAACATCAGAACCAACAAGAGCCATCATTTCTTCAAAAGATTGGACTAAAATTTTCTTAGCAGCATCCAATAACATAGAGCAATAATCCTTTAAATTGCTATGTTCTTTTATTTAAATATGAGTGCCCCTCAGGGCACAATGTGAATTGCCTTGTTTTAAAGTGTATAATGATATTAGAAGCAAAGTCAATAACATGCCTGAAGCGGTTTAAACTATATAGTATGACTCTGTCTTATCTTTTATCTGAATAAACTGCCCAAACACTATCTATCATCCATTCAGATTGTAAACCTGAGGTGGCATCTTTTTCAAGCTTCAGAGGGATATGATCCAAGGCACACGCTGCCATGCTGTAAACACACTGCATTCTCACGCAGTTGATTAGCATTTTTATAGCACAAGCATGGGGAGAATACTAAACAGTATAGCTAAGAATGACCTCTATGTTGTTTTTAACAACTTAGCAAAAGATTATTAGCCCTCAATAAGGAAAGGAGTGACATGTGAGTTTCTCCATAATTGTCTTCATGGGGACTAGCTAGGCATTTTTCTTTTTGAGCAGTAGAGCATTGATCAGATATAGCAAGCTATTGGCTCTCACCTGCTCATTGTTACAGCCGATAATGTTGACAGTGCTTCCATAAACACTCCAACATTTGATCAGGAGGAGAGCAGTCAGACAGCAAGAATTTAAATCACCTTTCTTCAGGTAAGGTATTCCCAATTTGGACCACAGCCCCATGCATTTATTTAGCAGTATTTAAAAAGTAATTTATTGTTATGGCTCATGCTATGTCTTTAACATAATATGTAGCTATGGTCTTAATTCCTCGATTTTTTTCCAGATGGAAAGGCTCTCAAACAGCCTGATCCTTATCCTTGTCCTTTTCTTGAAACTACGGCTTCCCAATAGGTGGCAATGAAAAAAGTACACAGTATGGCAATTTTTTCTGCTCTGTACATTACATGGACTTTGCTTTTTCACTGTCATTGCACAATGAATTAATGTTTTCATTAAGATATCCACCAGTCAAGGAACATTACTTTTTGGTTAGTTAGCATCAGTTCGGAGGTCTGCGTATAGCTGTGTAGTCAGGATCTTCACTTCTATGTCCATCACTCTACTCTAACTTTCACTTTTTTGGCTATGCTGTCAGAATCCTATTTTGTGCCAATTTGTAATGTATCTGTTTGGTCTGAAATATTGCAGAAAGGGAAAACTTTGCACAAAGGGGGACTCCACATGCCCTTTCTGCCAAAGAATCATTGCATTGGAACAACTGCAAAGGACGACTGTATTGGAACAATTGAATTTAGGGTTGTAAGCCAGCAATGCTTTAATTATAGCAGTGCAAGCACAAATTTGAAAGCTTGCTTGCTTGCTTGCTTGCTTGCTTGCTTATTTATTTATTTATAAAGGTCTCTGTATGTTGGAAAGCCTGTAGATTCAATAGAGCTGTTCTTGAGTCCTCTCTGTGTGTGCAAAAACTAACCTGAGGGAAAGAAAGGGGAAGGCCGAGTAAGAATATGGAAGGTATGCATGGGCTTCCTCACCACCAGAGAAGCTTTGCACAGCCTGCATCCATCTCTCCGTTCAGGTGAAAAGGCTCGCTGGTTCAGAGGTCCATTCTGCACTGGATCATGCCCATTAGCTGGAGTAGCATTAAATAGCTGGCTCTCATTTCTCTTTCTTTACAGCTGCACAACAGCTAATTTACCTCCGAGGATGCTGTGCTTGACTAAGTATGTGGAAACTGCAAAAAGTTGACAGTTTAATCCACTTGTTTTATCAGTATACGTCTACAGATGTACTTTTCTGAGAAAAGGACATCAGTTCTGGGGCCTAAACTTGCATGTTACAGACAAATATATTTAATTAAATTCCAGCTGAAGACTGCTTGCCCTCCTGCTTTATCCAGCCTCTGCTCCTAAACATGCCCTACATGCAGGTCTGTTTCCCTTTTTCTGGGTTCTAAACATGTATTTATGTGAGGCACTATATGGCTGGAAGCAGCAAGCCAATGATTTGGTATAGCGAATTGGCAGGAGGAAAAAAACCGTGCAAAACCTCCTCCTCAAATTTGCCCACTCCTGCCATAGCTTGTCCTGTAAAGGAGGTGGAGCATCAGGACTTGATTGCATGTATTCATATGCAATATGCAACTATTTTGTGAGGCCAATGATGTATCATAACATATTATAAAGAACAGATAGTATGTTATATATATCACAATATATAAATACCGCCTATGGTGAAGAATTTGTATCAACTGAAAACAACCAGTGCTAAATCCCCGAAGTGTATATATGCTAAACCCCCAAAGATGGAAGCAAAAAGATTACAATAATTCTGTAGCAAATAATAAACAATAGGCTCATATTTAGGCTGTTACAATAGAGTAGGCTAAAAACAATAGGGTAGACTCATATTTTTTCACTTTTTTCCTAGACGCAGGAAGCTACACTTTAGCTGTGGTGGACTAGAAGGCTATCAATATTCTCATGGAAGATAAGACTATCAATGCTTACTAAGGATGATGGCTGGACTGGAGACAGTGTACAGTGGTACCTCAGCTCAGAATGCCTCAGTTCATGACCAAATCGGGTCGGGAAAAGAAATTTCCCTGCACGAGCGCATCTGCAATCGAGCCCACCTTTCCTTCACAAACGCGACCACAATCGCTCCCGTTTCCCCCCCCCAGCATGACTGCGATAGCGCCTGATCATGCTCAGGGGGTGGAGTGGGGAGATGGCCATAATCGCGATCACACCCATACAGGGAAGATGGACGCGATCACGGTCATGCTTGGAGGGGAGGGGGATAGCTGCGATCGCCTGTCTTCCCTGCACGAGGACTCTTCCTCCAAACCATAGCCTCCCCCACACCTAGGTTAGTGTACTCTACTGTACTGTACTTTGTTCTTTGTCACTTTGTTTCAAATTTTTGTGATTAAAAAAATGGTTACAGAACCTTATTTACATTGAACCTTATGGGGAAATTTGACTTGGCTCATGACCAATTTGGGTCACAACCAGAGTCCTGGAACGGATTAAGTTCGTGAGCCAAGGTGCCACTGTATTCCTGTCTATCAGATGCTGAGGAACAAGAAAGTGCTATTGCAGACATGTATTTTTTATTAAAGGAGGCTTAAACACCCCCCCCCCAATCATCACCATCATCACTGTCTTCTCAGAATGGGACACTGGGGACAATATAAATGGTGGCTGGGCTGCCAGTACCATTGTGGGCCGTGCTACATACCCCAACAGGAAACATGCAAACTAGAAGGGAAGGAGCTGTATGATACGGCCACTGCCAACAATGATCCCTTGTAATCAACAGCCCAGGAAGAAATTCAGTGAAATGGGCCCCTAGATTTTTGGCCAGAAAACAGGATGGGAAATTTTGGAGGGTCGCATGTGTGTGGCTCTGCAGCCAGAAAAAAATGCTGTGCTGTGAATACTCTGTATGAGTGAGGTACAGGCAAACAGTGTTATACTTGTGCTGTGCATTCTGATGGTGAATGAGGGCTTTTTGTTGCAATGCAGCGGAGAATAAAGGAAATAATAAAACGTGGGGAAAATGGGAATGGATCTGTCTAGGTCCTCTCTCAGCATTTTCTCAATAGTCTTTCCTGATAGTTCAAGAAATTCTGCTTGTTGAGACTGTAGTTTCCCTAGTGCACTGAAAGGTTAGATATGAATGAAAGGTCACTTCCATGTTGAAGAAAGCAGTTTCTGAAGCAGGAACTAGACATTGGACAACTTGTGTTTCTTTCTATGGTGCCAGCATCCTGAGATGGCTGCACCAGAAAACGAGCATACCTAATGGCATCCTGCCACATATGTAAGCCACCCAAAGATCCTACATTTAATCGGGTGGAATAAGCAAGCAAATAAATACAGAACTGTGCCTTGAAGCTAGAACCCTAAGAAGACAGACCATATTCTAAGAGAATCTGGAATACAAACAAAATTATTCAGAAGATGGTCCCATTTAACTTAACAGGGCTCCCAGCTGTGAAGTGAGTTTTATAAACCAGACTATGTACAATTTGGATGATAGTCATATTTCCTGCCACGACCAGCACCATGCCACCGTTAATTTCTCAAGAGTTCTAAAAAGCTAGTCATATGCTAATACGTTCCTCCCCCATTTTCCCCTGCTTAATTAACAGGTATGCTGTTATCTCAGGCAACATCATGATTTTAACAGATTAGTTTAAGCCTTTCTGTCAGCATAGCAACTTATCCAAGGTTACTTCCCCCAGACCTAGTGCAATAACATAACCTAGATCCTTTCCAAACCATAAAATACCTGGCACTTGCCTCACATTGAAGCATAAAGTACATTCAAACACAAAGTGACACTTTATGTCTCTACACATCAACAAAAATCAGCTTGCTGCTCCCAGTAGGTATCTCCTTACTAAAAAAAACCACACTGGGAAATTCCTTACCATGGAGATACCATGTACACTCCGGTGTTTATATTTTTGTGCACATTCTTTTGTTTGGAAGTCACTGAAAATGATTCTGCTCCCATAAAAACTCTGCCTGAACTCCCACTGATTTCAAGAGGATGAGATTTTGTGCCTATAAGTCTCTACTTACACAAATTATCCCAGAACATAGGTACATTTCCATTAGAGCTACGTTTCAAAAAATTACCCATGATTTTATGTATGAATTTAGTAATACCTTAACTGTATCAAGTTATTTAGATTATCATCTCAGTGGTGCTTTCATTTTTAGTGTTGTCATTCATGGTAAACACCAGTTGAGAGCTTTTTCTACCACTTTGCATGATTAGTACTTGAACAGCAATACTATATTCAAATGCCTCTGTATGTCTCAATTCTTAGTGCCTAGGGTGTAATAAAGGAATATTTTCTCTGTTTATTTGCCATCTGCCATTTTATATACATTTTTCTACCACAACAGACAGGGCTTTCAGATGGAAGTCGACTGTGCACATCAGGGTGGATGTATATGCTGTTTCTTTGCTTGTTTTGGTTTTAGTTCCCTCCTGCCCCAGCCCAAAGAAAACAGCAGTAGAAATCTGAGATGTGCATTTCATCATTTTGTGAGTTAGACTAATGGCTGATCAAATTACTTCTTAATAGGACAAAGAAGAATTTGTGATTAGGACAAGAGGGCAAAATTACTGCGATGACCTCTGTATAAATTACATTTGATTAAACTTTTAGATAAAACTCAGTGAGAGACCATGTGCAGTGGCTAATGAAAGCAGACGGAGATGATAAATTTCACACTCAGATTCTAAGGAGCTGACTGATCAGTTTTAATTTTAAAATCAGGTCTTGCAAAATAAAGATATATGATTATTTCCAAAAGCGCCATAATAGCCAGAAGCAATTGTCCTCTGATTTTGCTTTTTCTACAAATGTTTGCTAATGTAAGTCTGGGGATGTCATTAGCCTGCCTGGAGCACAGCCTGGGATACGTAGTGCCAATAACAAATGTAGCTTTGAAAACTACCTATGTGAACATTAAATACTTGTACTCTTGATAGCCAAGCTTACTCAGCTGAAAATCCTACTGTATTAACCAGGCTTACTTCTACCTAAGTGTACATAGGATAACAGTCTTAGCAAATGTTTGAGTAACAAAATGCAGTTCAAGCAGCTGTGATCAGAGAAGGTTAAAAAGGAAAAGCAAAATACACTTGATAAGGATTGACTATTCACCATTGCTATGGAGAAAATACAAAGTTGCTGTAAGCTGAATATAATAGCTAATAATTTCAGCGTTACGCAGGCAAGTCTGACTTGGAAGCCCAATTGCTATGGTCCTCAGTCTTAGAGCAACCTAAGGTTAAACTGCATCTTACCTGGATCCTGGCACTAATCCCACCCCACTTTTACTCTAGAGTAAGTATGCACATCCTCAAATTGGATCAGGACTAAAGTACACTGAAAGCAGCCTCCTGTGCAAGAGTTAAGCAAAGAAAGTGCTTTTTATTAACCCTCACCAGCTGAAGAGAGAGCTTGGAATGAAATAGCCTGGTGTGGACAACTGATTTTTCCTTCTGCTGAACTGTGGCCCCAGTCTGAATTGGAGCTATGTAACCTTAACCCTGGAATAAAAGAGTACATCAGTCAGCCTTCTCCAACCTGGGATGTGGTGGGATATAATTCCCATCCCAGCATTTCCCAGCTAATATGGCTGCCTGAAGGATTCTTGGAGTTGCAGTCCAACATACTCTGAGGTCTGTGCTATATAATTAATGTAATATGATGTCTGACCTTTAGTAATTCTTGCAACTGCATCATGTGTTAGGAAGGCTTTTTCAGAGTCATGTAACCATCTTGGAGAAAGAACTTACACCATTCCAAAACGTGCTCACTCAGACATTTCCCTGAGTTTTAATGGGACTTTGTTGTATCCCTATCTCTGGGGAAATCATTGAATGGCATGAATGCAGCGGGGTACAATACAGATGAGGGCCAGAAGGATTCTGCCTCAGGGATTCTGTGAGGCTGCCTAAAGGCACAGTCAGACATGAGGGAAATAGTCTGGAGTGTTCCCAGCAGAGAAAGGAGACACGGCTGCTGACTTCAGCACAGGGTCAAGTCATGGTAGTAGACCAAGCATCTCTCTTTTACACACACATCAGAATTAGAAGACTGTAAGAATGATAGGACTTCCCTTCCGCCAGGCCTCTGTTGTTTTATCATGAGTGATGATCCATGTACAGCCATCATACTGTGGCCTTCTACTAAACACCTTTGCATCAGGATACTGCCTATATGTACAGATTTAAGTGTGCTCTGCTAGCTGGGAAAACTGGGAGCACTCATGAAAGGACAGCTGCTACTTGTTCCAGGCAAGCAGCAAATTGCATGGCTAAATTACAAAAGTAACTTGATTTTAAAAAAATCTTGTATCGATGCACAGAAACAGCACATTGTGAGTTACCATGATTGTTTTATTAACCTTGATCACCTTTATTAAAAAGATGTGATCAGAGGTAGTAGTGAATGGAGAAATTAAGAAAAAACTGAACTAGGTTGAAAATTGATCCTCAACAAATGGCTGCATCATCTTTTATATGCCAAAAGAGAAGTAGAAAACTCTGAAAACTTGTCTGAGTGGCAAGCAAAAATCACTGCTTTCCTTTTGCAATCCAATGTTTTGAAGAAGAAATTATTTTCATTTTGGCCTCCCACTGCCTCTTCAACATCATGGAATGTCTTTCCCTGCTGGAGAAGCAATAGGAGGCCAAGAGGAAAGCTGCACTTCCCTCAGTCTTACGACTAAAAAAATGCTGTCAATTTCAAAATTACAGCAGTGGCAAAGTGCTTCTTTCAATTGGTTCCTTTCATTTTTGCTCCCTACTGTCATTCCTATTGTCAAACTGGCAGCAGGAGATAGTTAAACAAAACAAAGCAATAAATAAATAAATAAATAAATTAGTGCAGCACTTGCCCTTGGAAAGAGCATTAAAGGGAAGAGAAATATTCATACATCATATAGCATTCCCAAGGCCAAAAGAGGGCTGTCACCTGCTGTTTCTTAATGTGACACTATGATAATTATTTCACTTTTAACATTTGTGTGTTTTTTTTTAAGTTGCATCAATCAACATCCAAGCTGTGTATGACACATCTCAGGGCAGGGAAAAAACAGAACTCTAAAATATGATACAGAATAAAAATAAAGTGTCCTCAAACAGCAGGCATTTTTTAGAAAAGACATCCAATGGAAAACACTAGAATTCTTCCACACTAAATTAGTTGGTTGTTGTACAGAGGCTTGTGATGCAGAAACTGAGAGCTCGGAGAGATTTCTTGGGAATATTTTTCAAAATCAAGGAATAAATAATGTATGGGAACAACTGATTATTTAAGAAGTCAATTGTACATGAGTGTTCAATGCTGGAAGGTATCAAATGAAGGTTCTCTAATTGAGAAGAATAAACACAGTTTGGGACTTGGGGAATTAGCAGTACCAACTACACTCCAGATTAAAATTTGTGTATTGCTCATTATTTCTGTGTTACCCAATATGGCATGTGGCACTTTAGAAAATTCCATGTACCAATTTCTTGCAATATAAAGCAGAACTCCGTCTGCTGCCTTATTCTGAATCATGGCAAGCAACTTCTGAGCTAAAATTAATGCATTCAGTTTCACCCAACCTCACCCTCAAACATGATTCAAAAAGGACTGAAAAATGTGTTATTATACTTTTTAAAAAAATCAAGGCTGCAGTCCTATGGCTGATAGATGCTGTTTTGACATCTCAAGGTTGGGAAGTCCCAGCTCCAATCACGGAAATTTACTTTGAGGTCTGACCTGGGGCTCCAAAGCCAGAGCACTCTCCTTCTGTAATCAGAAGAACAAAGATGAAATGCTGTGGGTACACACAAATTTCTGTATGCATTTTAAAATAAATAAATTGAAAATTTGTGCAGAAAAGGAATGGAAAGGGGATTGACCTAAAAAATCCAACAATGTTGGCAATATTAAGACGATCCATTCCTGGGTCAACCAGTGGGCTTTACGGCTCAAGTGGAAATTCAAACCCATTTCTCTGTAGTGGAAATACAATACTCTAGCTGCTACCAAATATTAAATCCCTCGTTGAAGGATCCCTCCTATCTTTTTAAAGAAAAAAAAAGCAGGGGGAGAGATTGCATAGTGTAGAGACAGTGTAGAGATCGCTTTCGTAACTTGCATGCAAGCGAGTCTCTTCTGCAAATTACATTCTGCTAAAATAAAATAATAGTAGCTGCCACTGCAAAATAAGGGCACAGGTTTGCAGAACAAAATGCCTGGAGGCAGATAATTAACTATGCAAAGGCTGAAGATATATTTGTATCAATGTGTATCTGCTTTGATCTCACCGGGATGCTGGTGAAGTTCAAGGGAAAAAGAAATTGTGTGTTTCACAGGCTATTTTGCTATACGCACGCCAATGTGCTCTTCATTCTTTCCCTTAATGAAATGTGCATTTATACCAACCATGTTTATAGGAATACAATGACAAAAAGATGGCATGATTTTCATTCTGGAAGCTCCACCTGAATCATCAACAGCAGATTCTTCTTATTGCTGGCTTCTTCCACATGCCTGCCTCTCCTCATTTTGAACAAAATTGAGTGCATCTAATCTTTTATGAGAAAACAGCCTAATAATTTAACTTTTACATGCAGATTAGTGCATCTAGATAGAACATCACTATGCTAGGCTCCTGTGCTATTAGCTAGAGGATTCGCTGGCATATTGCATGCTAAGTAGGTCAATTTCTAGTCATATAATTCTGATTATATCAAAGTATTTATTCATGAATTTTCTAATTCAACAAAGTTCAAATAAGGCATATTTATGTTCTAAATTTATATTAAAATTATGATTATCCATGTCCAGTTTTATCTCCCTCCTCTCCTCACCACACACACACACACACACACACACACACACACTGGTATCCCTGACCCTAAATTAGCTAGTTTCTTGATTGAATTTTACCATTAGTAATAAAATAATTATGCTTGCACTTTGTTGTAAAAGTAAAGGCAGGAAAGGATGACAGAGTTCATTACCAGGATTATAATTAAGGTATACTTTATATATTTATTTATATGCCTTCCCTCTGAATATGCAAAGAATTCAGGGACTTTTTTCTGAGTGTCTTATTTTGCTTACAGATAAGGACATATTATTTTAAGAAAACTAACCGCCATGGGAAGCAGGAGAGCAATCTACACTTGCATATCTCTTCACATTTTATAGGTAGGACAGTTGAGTAATTCAGTGTCCATGATGTCCAATATGAACTTGTTTTTATCATCACTTATTGGCTGAATGTTATTATTTAGTTTACCATTAAGGAAACGCTGATTATTGGGCGGTCTGAAAGAAAAGGAACTTTCTCTAGTATTACTGATGTTGTACCAACGTAAAGCAATGATGTGCTATGTATTTGTTGCTGAATTTTGACTACACCACTGCTAAATTTGACCAGGAAAACACCACCTGTTATTGGTTCACATGCATTGGCTTCCTCTAGCATAATGTCAGTAGCAGTACTGCTGGAACACCATTGGGGATTACTCTTGATCTATATCTCCCAGACTCCCATGATCTATATCACGATCAGAACTTAGGTATCAACCAGTTCTTGAACATTTGATTGTTCTGTCCCAGTTGCTGGCAAAGGATGGATCAAAATGCATTTAAAGTATGCATGTTAAGCAAAAAATCATGTGCATTTTTGAAGAAGAACACATGTTGAAAAGTTTATTTTAATGTCAGTTTTCATGTAGCATTTTTAAATTGCAGATTAATGAAGATATTGGGTAGAATGGACTAATGAATGAACACATGCATGCCATGGACCAGAAAGAGATAACCATTCATATCTATAAGAAGATACGGTTTTTCAGGGACTGACTAATAACATCGAAAGGTCAGTGTTCAGAACTGCTAACTAGCAGTGCATTTGTTCGCAGTTACCTGGTTTAGAATATGAAAAGGCCAGGTTTATGAATCTTAACAGCACTTGCCCAAGGAGGTCTGCAACCACAAGTCTCAGCTTTAAACTCAAGTTAGGTTGCAATCATCTATCCACTTACATGTAAGTTTGATTTAAACAATGGGTTTTATGTATGACTAGGAAAATATAGGCTTGGGCTGTCCAATTCTTTTAGTAAGAATGGTGCATTAAAAGCATCCATTTTGCATTTAACTTGGAAGTCTTTGCAAGGAAAGTGGAGAGAGAAAACCAGGACAGTAAGTAAAATAATTAAATTAAAATCATAATAAAGGACTAGCATTTTTGCATAGTAAAAATAATCTAATCTACATTCAACACATATGCCCCTTCATGAATAGCTAACAAAAGTATAGAAGCTAGAAGGCAATTTCTAATTAGTACATAAAAGCCTTTGCGCAAACTATTTGGGGCTAAACTATTTCTATAGCAAACTCTGCATAGTTGCTCCCTCAAAGAACCGGAGTTTCAATGGACCTTTAAAAGCATGCTTTTAGATTGCTGTTAAAGCTGTGTCTGGGATGTATGTGTTCATAACCTGGACAAAAAGTAGACAAAATCAAGGAGGCAGTTAAAATGGTTAGGCGATATGATAATGCACAGTTAGCATTAAATCAATTTAAAAGCCTTGGACAAAAAGATATTAAAATGTTATCCAATAATGCTTGCAATTGCTTATGTGATTTCAATTCAAGCTAAAGGGGATTTACCCATCAATACCACAAGGATTTAAAAACATGCAGCTTGATAATATTTTGTGAAAGTTTCTACTGGCAAAGTTGTGGTAACAAAGTTATAGCTACAACTTTGTAGGTATATTTCTTGTTTATTGCTAGACACAATCATTAGAGGGAAGTGGTGGGGATGTACAATATTCAGAGTAATCTCCTTAATGCTTAGGGCATCCCAAGCTGTATTACAAACTAGCTGGAGGGAAGGCTAGAGAACAATGAAAGGTGCGACGTACTTGCAAATAGCCATAGCAAGATATTACAAAAGATAACCCACGAGCCAGACACAAGAGGAACAGTTTCCTTCATTACAGTGGTACCTCAGCTCACGAACTTAATCCGTTCCACGACTTTGCTTGTGACCTGAATTGGTCGCGAGCCAAGTCAAATTCCCCCATAAGGTTCAATGTAAATAAGGTAGATCTGTTCTGTAAATGTTATTTTAATAACACAAAATTGAAACAAAGTAACAAATAACAACAAAGTAACAAAGTACATTTCAATAGAGAACACTAACCTAGGTGGCAATCTAGGCAACCTAGGTGGGTGGGGGGAGATGGTTGCGGTCACACTCATGCAGGGAAGATGGCTGCGATCATGTTCGTGCAGCAACATGGCCGCGATCGTGGTCATCACCCAATGTGGAGTTCATGAACTGAGGCAATTTTTTCCTGAAATTTCTGTTCGCAACCCAATTTGGTTTTGAACTGAGGCATTCATGAGTTGAGGTACCGCTGTAATTCAAAACCAGTGCATGTCGATGTCTGCACTCTTATGAGGGAAAAGACTACAAATGTAGGTATAGATTATCTATCCAAAATATATGGGAAGATGTTCATGTGATGGATAAAAGTTAATACTGGATGGGTTATACATGAAAGTGAATGAGCAACTATTTTTTTAGGAGGGGACCTTAGAACATTTTAAAAATTATGATGTTTTCCCAATTTTTTAATTCCAACTTTATCCACTTATGTATCTTTATGAAGTGCATACCACTTCCTAGCAACTGTGCATTGGCTTCTACAAAACTAGACCAAATATCCAAATAAGCATCCATTTGTTTATACACCCACCCCCTGGTTCATATACTGAAAGCATTACAAAGTCATCCATCAATTGCATTATAGGAATTGTTTATCCTTCGAGTGGTGTAATATCCATGTTTCAGCTGTCAAAAGGACAAAATAATCCACCATACTGTCCATCTGTTAATTGCCACAAAGCAGGAAAATAATATTGAATATGAAGCTATGTGAATATTAAAGACTGCTCCAGTACAAATTTTATCTGTGTAGGAATTTCTTCAGCAAAAGAAGCAGCTGCTGGACATTGCCAAATATGTTTAAAAGAAGCATCAGCTTATTGAATCACCAGTGATTAGCTAAATGAAACAATCCCTAATTAAAGAAACATTGCAATGTCCGATAGATATGAAGCTAAAGACAGCCTCAGTTCTGTAGACACAAAAGGAAGGGCCCAGGGAAGTGACCCACTGATCTTCATTTTGTGGTGGTGCCCACAGCATCTCAGTGACTGATTTGTGTAAAGTTATTATAAACCATTCTTTAGTGAACACTCTCAGAGCCCCACATGTGCCCACATGTACATAAAGCTTAGGGAAACTAGAGCTGTATAATCACAGCTGCTGAAAAAAGCAATTCCTCCAACCTTACTTGGAAGAATCAGATAGTGCGAAGAGACCCTCCGTCAGCTTCACTGGCTTCCCATTGAAGTCCGGGCCCAATTCAAGGTGTTGGTAATGACCTATAAAGCCCTAAATGGCTTGGGTCCTGGTTACCTGAAGGAGCGCTTACATCCTTATATGCCCAGCTGCCCCCTGAGATCGGTGGGAGAGGCCCTTCTCCGGGAGCCCTCCGTGAAAGAAATTAGGAGGGTGGGTACTCGGAGGAGGGCTTTCTCAGCGGTGGCGCCTAAGTTATGGAATGCGCTCCCCAGAGAGGTCCGCCTGGCGCCGTCATTATTTGTTTTTCGGCGCCAGGCGAAGACCTTTTTATTTAAGCAGTATTTTAAATGTTAATATTATTGAATTTTATTTGGCCAGGGCGACTTGTTTTATATTGTATGTTTTATATTATATATTTGTATTTTATTGTATATATTTTAAAATGTTATTTTAATTTTTTGTTGTAAGCCGCCCCGAGGCTTCGGCGAATGGGGCGGCATAAAAATGTTTTAATAAATAAATAAATAAATAAATAAAGAACCAGCTAAATATTAACACAAAGTTGAGTCACACTAAGGAACTGAGCCACAATGCTTCAAGCCCATGATATCACAGTTTGGTACAGTTTCACTTCAACAAAATTAGTAGGAGTAAATGAAAGGACTATATGTATCAGCTCCATGACGCTCCAGGAGACTTGTACATAACATTAATGCAGTAACTTGGTTTGCCAGTGACCTTTTTAATCAATGAAAAATAGAAGCTACAGTTATTTTTAAATACTTTCAATTACTAGGGTCCAAATGTGAACTTCCTAAGTGCTCTTTTTGCTATACTAATCAACTGCAATCATTATCTCTTTTTGTCTACTTTGTCCTGCTATGTTTTAAATGGTATGTTTTGATACATTTTTAATCATTTTTCCAGACCTTTATGCTAGTGTCTGTAGGCATTCAATAGAATGTAATTGTTGATTATATACATAGCCATTATTTAACCACTTAATAGAACCATTACTAAAACATATATAGCAGTCACTGTGGTTTTTAATAAGGTCAGTGTGGAATCACACTTGTAGTAAATATATAAGCATGCCAATCTTTTCCTCCAATCCTTCATTTTCACATTTTTATTAGGACAAAGAATTATTCAGTATTAACACTGTATCATAATTTAGCTGCAGTATCTGACAGTTTAAATTATATGTTTTGTTAAAATGAATAGGTTTAGATCAAAACATGATTATATCAGAACATTAAAATTCAGATAAGAGAAGAAAGATAAGAGTGGTCAATGTTGATCTTTTTCAGCATCATAGGCCGGTGTTAAATAATTTTCCCATGTTCTAGTTATCCCTGGTTGGCTTTTCTAGGTTTGGTAACTGAGCTGAAGAAAAGCCCTGAGAGTTTAGCACATTTTCTCAGCCACCTTTCAGGTTCCAGTGCAGTTTCTGATGGCTCATGGTTGTTCTTTTTAAAATATCCAGTTTCCTAAGTGCAGGATACTCTCTTGGTCAACTATTCACCATGCACTTGCACATCTGCAGGCCTGATCAGCAAATCTGACAGGCTTCCAGCACAAACACATCCACATCTCTCTATGAAGGTACCACCAGAGGTCATGCCTGTGGCTAGCGGCTCCCCTGACACTGACTGTGCACACCCGGCTCTGTAGTATGGAGACCCCAAGGAGCTGATGAGACAGAATCGCCCTCTGTTCTTTCCGACATCCACTGCCTTGCCAATTTCTTTCAGATGCTACCTGTTAGTTTCAAGTAGTGACTGAAGGGACTGGTCAAGGCTCTAGGATATGTGCCGCTTCTTCCTTCTTCCTTTCAGAAATCCTATCCCCCATTCTGAACAAATGAACAAGCTTGAGTACTACAGACACTTGAGCACGATGGAAAAGATACGCAGAAACTGAGACAGATGCTACTGTGTTTTTATCTTCTCTACTGCCTGCTGATTTTACTGTGGTGTTTTAGTGAGTGAATTTTACTGCTATGAGTGATATTGTCATTGTTTTATGCAGGCTGCCTTGGGCACTGAAAGATAGAAAGTGAGGGTATAAATGTCTAATAACTAAAATAATACAATAAAATATAAACCACAGGAGCTGAAGCTCAGGGGTAGCACTAATGCTTTGTGTGTAAAAGGTCAGTGTTTGGCAACTCCAGATAGGAAATCTTTCACAGTCCTATCTAAAATGTAAGAAGTCTTCCAGAGGAAGAAAAGGAGGATATAGAAGTGGTGGTGGTGGTGATGATGATGGTGATGGAGGTCCCCAGTAAAGCTACTGGCAGTCACTGCAAATAATACTTAGTGAAATGGACCACTAGCTGACTGTGAAATGCAGTGCTCTCTGTTCCTATGTCTTTAAAATTTTATTAATCATTTAATACAATCAATACAATTTAATACAATTAATCATTTAATACAATTAATCATTGTATTTATTGTTTATTTATTACATTGTAAGCCACCCAGAGACAATTGGTATAGGACGGGATAAAAATATCCTAAATAAATTTGATATTCAATTTTATATACCAGAAAGGTGTCAACATGATTAACATAAAATGCAATTGTATCAACCCAACATATAATAAAAACAACACTATACAAGCTGATCAGTAATAAAACCACACAAGGAGCGATTCCATTGCCAGAGTGCATTGGAACCACTTTTTGAAAGAACTGCTCATGAGTCCCAACCATCGGGCAGCATTACAAGAGGCTGCGCACAGGTGAGTGGATTAAATGGTTCTAAGCTATTTCAGCTCGTGTCTAGTACTAGAGTCATGCCTTTAGTATATTACTATGGCTTGTCTAAAATTTGCCTTGGAACACATTTCGTCTCAGCTTTCTTTCGTTCCCGCAGCTCCATGACTTAGCACACCTGGTTTCCTCAAGTTCCTGCTGTGCTTTCTACTGCTTAGTTATTACTATCTCGTGCAGGTATCCTGATGCTCAGCAAATAGCTTGCTGTTTAGCATTCTGACACACCTCTTGGCCTTGTTCCTCAGCTTACCTACCTCCTGGGACCCTCCTTGGTCAGACTACCTAAATATTATATCAGTATTTTTTTTCCTTTTCCTGTCCCAAGAATAAGTGTGAAGTCTTAGTCCCAGCCAGTACGCTCAACAAATTATTGGTGCCAAAATGGGCAGGTTCACACGTCACACTAATTCCCGCTGCTAATAAGTGAATATGGGCTGGAGCGCCAATAATACTCTGTGCTTGTGGCTTGTTTCCTCTCCTCTCTGTCCTCCCACTGGTTCCAGCACATATGCCAGGTGTCTTTGCACCACAACTCATTTCCTACATTGGTACCTTTCACCCTAGGGTTGGAGACTACTGAGGGAAACTCCACCTCCCAACAGATGGCCAAATGGAATTAATTTTCAAAGCCCTCATGAATGCAAATATATGTTCAACAACTTTTTGTTTGTTCCCCTGGGGAATTTGACTGTTGTATAATAGCATAAGATGCACTTTCCAATATTTAGAACAGCATATTGGTATCCTTCTCTTAGCAGTGTCCTAGTGAATGACATTCTCGATTTCAGAGATGTTCTTATTGCTACTGTTTCTCTTGACAATACAGTGGTACCTTGGCTCACGAACTTAATCCGTTCCAAAACTCGGGCTGTGACCCAAATTGGTTGAGAGCCAAGTCAAATTTCCCCATAAGGTTCCATGTAAATAAGGTTAATCTGTTCTGTAACTATTTTTTTTAAATCAGAAAAATGTGAAGCAAAGTGACAAAGAACAAAAAAGATCTGTGGCCATCTCCCCCCCCGCCCCCCGAGCACACGTGCGGCCATCTCTCTGCCCACTCAGCATGACCGACATCACGCCTATCATCCCTGCATGCGCCCGTTATCCCAGTGTGCTTGGGGGAGAGGCACGAATGTGGGCATGCTGGAGGGAGAGACAGGCACGAACACAGGTGCATTGGGGGAGGGAGACGGGCGCAAATGCGGGCGCGCTCCTGCAGGAAAGACGTGCGCCATCTCGGCCATCTACCCCCCTGCCCCCAGCATGATCACGGTTGCCATTCAAAGAGGAGTTTGCAACCTGAGTCAAAATTTTTATGTATTTTTTTGTTAGTGACCCAATTTGGTGGTGAACTGAGATGTTCGTGAGCCGAGGTACCACTGTATAGTAAGAGCACCTCTTGGCACCTTTCCATCAGCCTCTTTTGGCTCTGCACTCTCTGTCTGCTATTTGTCACCTCCACCCATGATGGCTGTCTCATTTTGGGGACAGTGGGCAAAGAGAAAGGCTGAGATGGGATAGTAGCAGTATGATGAAGATTGCGAGGACTACTAGAGCAGTCTGAGCAGTTTTGCTGTTCTAACCAGCTGTACCTGTAGCTGCCCTTGCAACTCTTGATAAAACACCCTGCCATTAGATGACACAACAAGCCACCATGGGAGTCAGCAACCCTAAAGATAACCATGGTTTCTCAGGGTGCTTTGTTCATGAAAAATAAGCTACTGTGTAGAAACTGTAGTGAGCTCACATGACAATCAACAAATGATCATGTATGGTAGGTTGCTACATCGTGTAAACCAAGTTAACTCTGCGTTGGCTTTAACATTCTTGTAGCACATAGAACATATGCAACCACTCTAAGACATGTTAGCTCAGGAAACAGTGCCCGTGATTAGCTTCCCAGTTACCATACAAAAGTCCTATTGCATTACTGTATAGCTGCTCATTTTTTAGATCTTTCTGGCAGAATGTCTAGTATGAGATACCTGCAACATCCTTTATATGTAGTTGCTGTTACTATTATGTATACAGGAAAGAATGTTATTTACTAAGTGTCTGTGGATTTCCAATGTATATACAGTTTTACATTGCCAATTTTCAGAAGAGAAAAATGGGAAAGAACATGTTTAACTACCTAATTCACAACCCAATAGCAACATTCTGCTGACATCATCAGCACTGAAAATATGCTTATCAACATCAGAGGCAGGCAAAGTTTGTACTTTGTATTTACTGTTCATTTTGATGCATGTCTTTCATTTGCAGTATAGACAAATGTGTCCCTAAAAATAAAATAGATCATACAGAGCCTACAATATATAATATGGACATTAAAGTAGTATTTCTGAGAAGTTTCTTAAGAATAATTTGAGCTATAGCATCCATCCTTTTTATTATTTATTTACAGCAGAAAATGCCTACAGAGTTTACATTCTCAGCTTTGGGTTGCCAGTTTAACAGGATGCATCAGAACACAATGACCTGGACCATGAGTTGTGCTGAGTGGAACTCTGCAAACTTGACAATTCCAAGTACAGAAAGGGTGACAGTGTGATTTTTGCCAATTTTTTCTCTCAAAATTTGCTCCTCTAGAACTGTGTGTGAGGTGGGTGGGGAATACCATGATAGGGAAGGACTGGCACTCCCTTTTCCCTCTTTCCATCAGGCACGGAATGCTGGATCCCAGTTGTATTTCCAATGGAAGGATTCTTTAGATCTAACCTAACAAAGAAGCACTGACTTCCCTTTTCTGGTGTATCTCCATTTTAATTTCAGAATTATAATCTTAAGATTTTTATAGAATTGCATGCTTTTGTTATGGTGAAAGCAATTTCTTATACAGCATTTCTAATGAGAGAAGGGTCTGTTATGAATCACAAAGATAAATATGATAACTTTATAATATGCATGCACAGTTTGTCAGATGTTATTCTATTTCTTGTAAAGCATTAGCCAATTTCAAGATGCTTACAGGTCATGCCGAATATTTTTTTAAAAAGGAGCTGATATTGCAAACCTGTTGAAACTTACACAGGAATGAGTAATTCTGAGTATGCAGAATTGACTACTCTATGCTCACCCCAAATCTGAGTCCTGCATGTGTGCAGATACCACAATTTGTATAATGTAAAAAAGGGGATAAATGTACATTTTCTACTAGAGTTGAATAGCATTTCAAAAGTGTCCACCCAATTGATGGACAGAGAAATGGGGAGGGAGGATGTTGTTACATTGAAAAGCAAGCTGTTCAACAGTTTGTCAGGGGTGCTAGCCCTTAGCAGTGGAAGTGACAGCTTCTTACCTTTTCCCTAAAGTTCATTTCTCCCTAGCAGCAGTAAAATCAGTTTGGCAGTCAGGCCACCATTTTAAATCTTCACTATGTCCCCGGTGTATGGTCCTTCTAGGTCACTGTGGTGGTAGTGGCAAGGAAATAATGAGTACCTTAAAAATGGTGGACAAATGGCCTTTCTCTGACAAGGAGAGAAAACCACAGATTTCAAAAATTTCTTGGGAAATTTTGGCTCTATTGTAATTTGGACTTTAGAGATCATCTTGATACCTCAGGTCCAGCACTATTAGTCTTAAATTTCTTGCTTATTTGATAATTAATTTATTTAACTTCTATCCCATCTCTGCCAAAGAATGGCATTCAAGGTGGCTAACAATAAAGACTCAATTAAAATAAGAACTTAATTAAAATATACACACTTGTAATTTGTAAACTACAGTATACATTTGAAACACAAGAATCAAAGAAATAACCAGGACTGGCCAATTTTAAAACCCCGTCAGTTGCAGACCAATTTATATGCCAAAGGCTTACTGGAATGAACACTTATTTGCCTGCTGCCGGAACAATGAAAAAGGAGGTAAGTGCTACCTCTCCATCATAGTATGCTGATGGAATGATAATTACTCTATTTGCCATGTCTTCTTAGCACTGTCTCTTAATATACATTGGAAAGGAGAGATGATATTATTTTCCCCATGGGTCAATTTTATAATTTATATATCTGTCTGCTTATTAATTATCTGTTTGCATATATGGTGCCTCCTTTCCCCACCCCACTCTCCCCCAAAAAAAGAAGGCAAAGAGAAGAAGAATGCTAAAAGGAAACTCAACTGGTAAGAATACATTTAACACAGTTCTTTCCTCTCCCAAACCAGAATTAGTGACCTAGAAAAAAAAGTCTCCTGAAATAAATCAAAATCCTGTCTACATTAATCTAATTGCACCAGTTGCAGCTAAGTAGTCCCTTAAGTAATTTAAGCTGCCTTCTTTGGGAGGGGAAGAAACCCCCGTCAATGTCCCTTTGGGAAAAGAGTTGGAGAACAAGTCGGTTATGATCTATTTCTCTATACTAAGAGCTTTCCTCCTCCTCATAAAGAAGAGGTGTCACTTCCTGCAATTTTAAACATCATGCTTACACTAAGAGTAAATAAGCCAAGTGCAGCTAAGTGACCTCCTCAAGATTCATCTTTCTCCATAATATTTTAAAGCAGAATAACAAGCAGTAGATCAAACTGTCAAAATGACAATTCAGCAAACAGTGGTATTAAAGTTTAAGTGAACAAATTACGCCTTCCAGCAGCATCATTCTATTCATTACTCATGATTCACAAGATCACCCAACATCCCGGCTAGATCAGAATAATGATCCAGTTTGCAGCAGAGGGCAGTGATATGTGGAGGGCTGTGACCTGAACTATAAACATGGACCCTCTCAGCTAAAGAGCTTGATATTCCTCTTTATCATTAGTGTTATTAATCTCGGCTATCACTTATGAAACACGAAAGGAACTGCCTGTTCACAGCTATCTCTTCCTTACCTGCCTTCACTGTTGCACCTGACGTGCTCTGTCATGGACATGCGGTAACCATCCTTATCATCTGGAAAGTGCGCCGTAAGTGCTCAAAGTGTTCCATGTGCATCACCACAGCAATCTTACTGATGCAATATGATCACCCGCATAGAAGGGGCGATAATACTGAAGGGCAAAGGGCTGAGGCGAAAAGAACAATGGCATGTCTTCAGCTCATTTGATTGATCTGCATGGTCTTCATTTGTGCTCTGCATGGTAAGGTAACATAGGTGCTCCGATTTCCTGCAATGCTTGGCCTTTTAGCCTCACTCTGAAAAGTTTATGTCTGTGTCTGCCTGTCTATCTATCTTCCTTCCTTCATTCTCCTCTCTGCACTCAGGGGATAGCGATCTACCCACTTACCCTTCGTGCACGTGTCAAAGGCCCAGAAAAACTTAAGCTACAATAATTTACTATTCTTGAAGGTGTCATAAACTTGTCATTTTTGGCATACTTAAGACTACCTAGTGAGTTCATAGCTTAGGTGAAATTTGATTTGAATTGGGGATTTCCCATCTCAAAAGTCACTCACTACTCCATTACAGCAGCCTTCAAGAAAGCTTCTTTTTGTGCAGGTCTTTTTACTAACTTGAACGGATGATTGCATTTGCCATCTGTCATTCCTACAAAAACCATTACCATCAAAGCCTTTGTGTGTGCATTTGAACCAACTTACCCAGAGAGCAGTGAGTTAAGGTATTCCATAGGCACCTTTATAAATTTCTGACAAGGATTTTTTAAAAAGTCTAATCATTTGTCTATTGTTAACTTTATTCAGTAATTCTTTAGACTCACAGATCTTTAAGGCAACACTGATCAAGGCTGTTTTGCCCAAATCCCCTCCATGAAATGGATATATACTTCTATGAAGCTGCATTATGGCAAGGCAGATGATTGAACCATGTTCAAATACTAGGTTCAGAAGACAGTCCAGTGCTTTTCATAGATTATTTAAACTCTCCTGAGCCATACAACCCACAGGCTCCAAACCGTTCAGCCCTCACAAAACCCCAATCCCAACCACAGGTTATGCAAGGATTGTTTAAGTTTCACATAGCCACACTCACCAAGTTTGTAAGATGCGACTACACCTGAGTGGCAGGCTGCATATTCAAATGGAAGATTCACACATCCTGCATCTGTCACAGCTTCACTGAAGGTAACTAGCCCATGCCAGTCATGTCCTGTGAACAGCACCACTGTCTCCTCCAAGTCACAATGAAAGTTCAAGGCTTTGCACACGTCTCTCTTGGCGTCGCCATCTGATCATCTTTTCACTTTTAAAGACATCCGGGGTTGAACCTGGAACTGTTTGCATGCAGAACATGTGCTTGACCAGCATGTGCTCGTTCCATCTTGCCCAGTACCAGCATTCCAAGGAGATTAGTGCATCTAATATGAAGGTCACTCTGTAAAAAGAGTGCCATAACGACTCTAAAGAATTTTATAGGGCTTATGATAGCCTGTGAATCCCTTTCCCTTAGACAAGACTGCAGACAAATAGTCCTCCTATTGAATAATTATTTGGGGATTAAGGAAAGCTAATAAAAACTCTCTCAGAAGAGAATTTGAGATAACAAGGTTGTGATGTGCCTGAGGGAGTCAAGCAATCTGATGGCAGCTTAATCAAAGTTGATTAAGAGCAACATTTACCTATATCTTGACCAATACATTTTGATTTTATAAATCCACATTAGGAGTGCTCAGCAATACATATAAGATATCAGCTGGTAAATATTTACTTTAACTACATGCCTATTGCTACTTCATTACAACCGCTTCATGTCTCAAGGGCTCTGCAGCAACGCTGCTAGTGCCTTAACACCAATAGCCACTGTTCCGCTGCACTAACACATTGCATGAATATGCCCATGCTACCAACAAAGGCCAATAACAAAGTGTGCCACTATGTCCACGTAACATAGATGTACAATGCAGTCGCCATTTCTGCATGGAAGTGGCAGGTGAAACTACTCATAGCTATGTATGTTTCATAGCTACATTATTTCACTCTGTATGAGAACTATAATGTGAAGACTGGCATTAGAGTTAAAATGGTCTTAAAGTATTTCTCAAGAGGCAGAGTGTAGGCATACCATTACACAAAGAACCATGATTAGATCTTGAGTTTCTCTTAAAGGGAATTCATGGGACTCTTCTGCTAGAGGAAAGGAATGGAGACAATTTTCATTGATAGTCTCTGCAGCTACCTAAATAACAACTCTGGAAGGATGGAGGGCTCTCCAGTACAGTAGAGAAGGGGGCTCAGGTGGAACTGGTAAAACGTGTGCCCCCCTTTCTCAACTGCAGATGCAATGCTGTACGTATGAAACTGCAAGGCTAAAGACAGCACTGGGGTCCCCAAGTGCCTAACATATTATAGCATCAGAGCCTATCCTGGGAGGCAGGAGGGCCATTCGGCCTGGGCCCCACATTCACAGGGGGCCTGATGCTTCAGTGAGCTGTAGTAGATCAGGAATTACTACTATTTGACTATGGTACACAATGGTTCAAATGTCCTTGCCATGGTTAACATAAATGGTGGCATTGCAAGAAAACTATTTCCTATAATAATTGGTGAATTTGTACAGAAAAGAAAGCTAGCAAAGCACTTGATTTAAAGAGTCTATTACACTCTATCTTTTTATGTTTAAAAGTATTACTTTGCTAAATGTAAACTTTTTTTTAATTGCAAGGTGTTTCTTCTTTTTCTAAAATGCCAGGATAGTCTCAAAAAGGGAAGTGGTCTGGGCGTTTTTGATCCCTTCAAGCATGCATCTTAGCTTAGCTGGGGAATGCTGGTTAGCAAAGCAGTGCTGTCAGCTTCAAAACCTACTACCAACACCAACACCACACAATATAGATGTATTTTAGAAGAGATGAAGGAATATACACACACACACCCTCCCTGCTGAACCATCTCCCAGAAAAAATTACATGCACGCATGTGCATGTGCACACACATACACACACCCCCACACGCCCCATATCCATGTAGTCCAAACTGGATCTCATTAACAGTTAGAGATATCAGAACTGGCCTAGCTTCCAACTCTGAAACTGAATGTTTTACCACTGGCACCCAAAATGATGCAGCATGTGGAATGGGGAGCAGTCCTTAACCCTTCCCCTCTCTGGAAATTTCCCCAACAGAATTTCCTGCAGACCTGGCAGGAACACTGGAGCAGGAATGGGAAATTTGTAGCCCCAAAGATGTTGATAAACTGGAGCTTCTATTTTCCATCACCTTCATCTAGGTCAGCTAGGGCTGATGGATGGTCAGCCCGTTATTGTCTGGAGGGCTACTCTCTCCCTTCTCTACATGGAAGGAAGAAGACATGGCGAAAGATCATATGTATCACTTGCAGAATTTAGAAGCAAGCTCATTTAAATGAGTATATTTAAATGTACATTTGGATGGGGAGGAAAGCCAGAATTTAGGACCACACATGCAAATCATGTGGCTCACAGTCTTTGTATTCTCTTTTACCTAATACCAGAGAACACAAGAGCAAGTTTACATTAAGGGCTAAAAGGATTACATGAATGCAGGTGTCCAAATGCACATCTACTAAACAGAACAATTATTACCTTATTCTGCTGTCAAGTCTGTAATCAAGTCTGGTCCAGATTTTTCTCAGCAACTTAATTTGGCTTTAAATACTCTATTACAAATAAAGCAAACTAATTTGTTCAGTACTGTTTTCAGCTGATTTATACATTTATTTATTTATTATCAATGTTTATAAACTGCTTTAAAAAACCATCCAGATGGGATACAATTTCAAACAATACTAAGAATAATTGCATTGAAAGGATGTGTTGTTACGCCCATTCCAATGAAAACCAAGAGGGTAGAAAGCGTTCACAACCATTAAAGAAATGATTTCTACAGTCTGGGGTCAATATAGGAGGAATTCCTTTCAGCCATGCAGATCAGGCTCTGTGAGTAATGCTACCTTCAAAGTGCTTCAGCTTCAGACTTTGCTACTGAGGAAGGTTCATAGCAAAACAGGTGGTCCCTCAGACAGTTGAATACCGAAAACATTTAGGAAGTTAAAGGTTGATGACAACATTTAAATTGAGCCCAGAAAGCAACTGGCAACCGGTACAGGTCTTCAAGGAGAAGGTGTACTATGTTTGTGATACTGTTCACTGGTTAGCAGACTAGCTACCACATTTTGTATCACTTGAAATTTCTACATTAGCTCCATGGACTGCATTTCAAAAGTTTAAAGTTGATGTAACCAAAGCACAGATGAATATTGCCAAATCAGATCAATTCAGGGAGAGCCATAGATGGCACACCACACACAGATATGTAAGCCCACTCCTTACCATGGCCACCAGCTGAAGACATCGTAGGATCAAGTAGCACAAGATAGAGACCTATTCCTTACAGGACAGGTTGAGTTTCTATCTCCATGTCAGGCTTTCTACCACCCAGCAACACTTCCACTCTTGTCTGGTTTTAATTTCAGCTTATTTATCCTCAATCAGACTATTATTGAACCCAGGCAATGCTCAAAAGTTCAACTGCTTCCTTGTTATTAGTTGACGAAGAGCAATGGAATCATGTGTCACTGGTATATGGGTGTCACCTCACCCCAAAGTGCCAGATGACTAAGCCCACTGATTTCATGTAGAAGATGGGGCTCAAGATAGAACCCTGTGGGAGACCACAAGTCATAGGTCATGGAGTCAAACAGTAATCCCCCAAATAGCACCTTCTATGCATGGTCTGACAGAAACAACCAGAACGACTACAAAACGGCACCTCCAAGACCCAGACCTACCAGAAGGTTCAGGAGAATACCTCAATTAATAGTACTGAAGGTTCCTGAGAAATCCAAAAATACCTAATACTGTTGTGTTGGGGCCCCAGTCCTGCAATCAACCATTCTAGCAATCTAATACAGGAGAGTCCAAATCAGTAAGATCCTTTACTTATACCAAATCCCATGGCTCAATGGCAAATGTGTGAGGAAGCTTTTAGGGGGAATCTGTCGGATCCCATGGACTAGGCTCCCCAGACTCTGGTCAGCTTTGCAGAGGCCCAGACTCTGAGTTCTTTGTAAGTGTGCCCGGCATTCACCACAGATTGAGCTCCATGGACAGTACAAGAAACATCCCATTCCTGCTCTAAGAGCAGCAGCTACTTGAACAGCTGCAGTTGATGCCAAAGAAAGCTGATTATGAGGGGCTCACTTGGAAAGGAGCCCCGTGCAACACTGCAGATTCCCTCTGCCATGCCACCTGCAGCTGATGCAGAAGATTGCCAGTTGTGTGACTAGGCATCTGTGAGTGCTCCCCAACTTCCTTTTGGCTTGGCTCACATTGAAAGACTGGGGCAAGCTCAGGAGGAAGCCACTGAATGCTTGGAGGGAAAGATTCAGACAGGCTTCATCCCAACTCCATTTAATGGCTGCAATTTTCAGAAATCGAAGCAGTATGTCTGTTACAGACCAAACTCCCCAACATTCCACACCAAGCTACAGGACTGCAGCCAGTTTCCACTGATCCTCAGATAAGTGAAGAATGACAGCCAATTCCAGATGCTCTTGAAAAAAAGAAGGAATTCTAATAACAGAGATGACTTAACTCAGACATTCTGTAGTGATCTAGTTCTAGCTTAGTTATAACTTTATAACTAAGCTAGAACTAGTTGTTCCTCTGACAAGGGAAGGATATGAACCCTATTGACCATATGGGAAGAGATTCTGGGAGAGGATTTGAATCACCACGCACACTTCCACAGATGTCAAAACCAGTTCTACCACTTGGGTTGAACCCTCTTTATACTGTACGTCCTGGCCTCTCAACAGCAAGGATTCAAAGCATGATTAGACTTGAATTCAAAGTACTTCTGCACATGCAGAAATTCTACTTCCCAAATCCCTTAGCTCTGGAAACTAGTGGTACCAGGAAACAGGATTTGAAATTAATCTTCACCATTACTACAATCACCTGCATATGGACCACACAAGTGGAGTGGTATGTCATCCATTCATTGTTTTACTATGCAAACATAGCCTGAGGACAGAATTACTTTATGTAATTTCATTTTGGACAACTGACACTTCTTTTATGCCCAGGAACTACTAACAACAACTCACCATACATTACATTGGTGAATTATCAGACTATTTCATATGCTAAACTCAACTTTCCTTTTGCAGAGTGTAGCCCGGCATGTGCGTAGTTTATGGAAGGGGAAACTCGTACAGTGTCAGATCATCACCTTTTGTGTCAATTTTGAGCGTCTCTGTTCTGGGATATCCTCCTGGAGCACTGTATTAATTTCTTCCACCCCCATTACAGTGTTCATACAAGCAGATCACTCACAAGAACATCTAAAAATGCAGAAGTGTTCCCAAAGCCAAGCAAAATAAGTATTTGTTCATTGAGCTCACTTGGCAACCTTGCCTAGATTTCACAGACATCTCTTGTCAAAGAGCTACAACGGCTGGCTACCCAAGGATGCAAAACCACTGTGGTGTGCTGGTTAAGAGTGCGGGACTGGTATCAGGAGATACGGGTTCAAGATGCCACTTAGCCAGGAAGCTCACTAGATACTTCTGAGTCAGTCACTGGATCTCACCCCTACCTCACACTGTTGTTTGTATGACATTAAAATGAACATAAAATTACATTAAAATTTATCAGCCACATTGACTTTCTTGCAAGAAGAAGAAAAACAGGATTAAAAATCCAGTGTAATATAATGATAACAAACGATCTTCAGAGGATGCTTAAAGAAAATTTCCTACAGATTTTAGAATTTAACTTGTAGTTATATGGTTTTGCAAAGAACCACAGTTCATTTTTATGCATTTATAATCCCTTTTTGGCATTCATGGGGTGATTTCTTTTAATCTAGAAAATACCATGTTTCATATTTGTCCTTAGAAAGTATATAAACCACTTTAGGAAGTGGATTCTGATGATGCTCTTGGAACCTGGGCTGCAGGGTTCTGCTCTCAATAAGAGCTGTGTCAGAAAGCAATCAGCACCATGAAAGCTCTGAGTAGTACTTGGCTGGGACTTCAGGCAAGGCTACTGCACATTGCTCGAACAAAGGTCAGAGCAAGACTGAAGTTTAAATAAAGTTGCTGGCATTTAGGCTGGTTAGCTCTGCCTCCACGAGGCATTAACTCTTAAAGGGGCTTGGTCTATTTTAGCATCCGCAGACTGTGGCAAAGTGGGAGCAGTTATGGTATGCTACAGCCTTCATGGTCCATAGCAAGAGACCCTCTTCCTGACACAGTGGAACCATCCCCCGGGGTCCCTTTGGAGAAATCAGTGCTTGAGAGGTAGAAATCCCATGATGCCTTTCTCTGACCGAGTTCCTGAGTTCAGAACTCCTTTTGAGGATGGGAGCTGAGAATCTCTAAGGAGGAAGATTTGGCATCGTGGCCCATGACACGATGGTAATGAAAATCATTTTTTTCTCCATATATGATACCTAGGAAGCAATTTTCAAATGCTATTTTAATTTCATGGCTAATTTTAAAATGCCTTTTCTTCATCAATTTGCTCTGGGATAAGAACACTTTGAACATATCACACTTCTTTGTTCATTAGAATACGGACCACAGAACTAGTGACAATGTATTATTGGGAGGAATTAAAGTTTGAGCAGTGCAATAATTATTAATGACCTAAATTCAAACTACCCTCTTTTATCTGATATCGACATACCATCATCAAGAGTACATTAAAAGGAATATGCAAAGAAATGTATGATTCAGCCTTCTTTTAAAATTCCTCTGATACACAATTTGCTCAGCATTTTCAAAGATTCTCAATACCATCAAGTATCAGAAAATTTCTTCTGAACATAAAAAGAAAAGGAAATATCCTTAGGTAGTTGATTTATTCTGTTATTGACAAAAATAAACATTACAAGTAAGTGTTTCTTTAAAAACTATATGCTTACCTGAATTCCTGCAAATTATTAAATTCACTTATGTGCAATGGTTCAAAGCCACAACCAAGCATGCTTTTGCATTCACAAAATTACTTTTTAGAGTTTGAATTAAGTATATTCTGAAACCTGGGGAGTGGGACTTCAGAAGTGAGGCTATGTTCCATGCTTCTAAATTCGTTAATGAGAGCTGAAACCAACTGAATAGTCCAGAGTGTTTATACCTTAGTCTATCATGGTATGGAAGGGGGGCGGGGCGGGAAGACTTTGTGTGTGCATAACACTTCAGAGTAGTTTTTCAGATAACTCTCCAATTTCTGAAATTCACTTAGTAATTGGGGTTGTACCTACAAACTATTCACCATTTCATCCAGTAGCTGAAGTTTGTGTGTGTTACAGTTGCCATCATAACACTGAAAACAAATAATCTGGAAAAAACAGCCCCACGATTTCTGGACAGTGTATATAGGGGCAAAGGATTTGGATTCCCAGTTGTGTCTCTAAGGTCTAACAGCTACTTTAAGAAGGGGAACAGGGCATTCCAGGAGGCAGGAAGGAGACCCCTGGTGCCCATTTCCTTCTTGTATACAAAAGCAGCACTGCATGCATTGCATTGTATAACATCTACTGGAAGCATCCTTCATCAACATTAAGTAGTATATGTAAGCATCTTATACTTATTTATATGTCCTCCATGTACTTGGCAGTGTAAAGATGACTGTTGTCAGACATGCCTAACCCTATACTCACCTATGAATAAGTACTAATTCATAGTACTAATTCAGAAATCCATTAAGCAACAATCCCATTGGGTTCATTTAATTCAGTGGGTCATATTGTAGAGTTCAGGTGCAATCCTCTGGCCTTTTGACTGAGGCGGCCATGGATTATTTGAGGTCCTGAGACCCCAGAGCTGAAGCTGCTAATGCCAAGGCCCCACCCTGCCCCATCCCCTCATAGCCAGTGTGTAAGAGCTATGCTGACTGCCTCTCTGAGGCCACAAATCAGCCTTGGAGAGAAGGAGAAGTGGCATTCCAGATGATCCCAGATCCAAACTGTGCTCCACCCTCCTTCATTCTCCTTCTGTGGTGTTCCCTCTGGACAGCTGAAACTGAGCATCCCAGTGAAATGCAGGGCACAAGGTGGCAGAGCTGGCCATCACCACACCTCCCACTGGATGCAAGGTCAGTCTTGGAGCTTCGAGTCTTGTGTGTGCGCACAACGGGCACTGGACTGAACCCTCTGTTACTTTACATGTAGAGAACCGCCAAACTAGCTCCATCAAGCAACCATGCATCATATATTCTTGCCTATGAAGCATATAGGATAATCTTTTGTGGTACTCATTTTATTCTTTAGTTAAACAATCTTCACTACGCTTTTCTTTGGCAAAAGATTAGTCTAATTCATCATCATACATATGGCCACACCACCTGTCAGAAGGAATCTGTTTCCAAGATTCACTGAAAAACAAGCAAGCAAAACCTTACAGCCGTGTGCCTTGGTTCAAATTCAAAGTCATAAAGAAATCTAACTAAAGGGTTTGTGTCCTTTAATCTGAAGAAATCATCAGTAAAAACTTGCCTGTCCAGATCTTGTTTACAGATAAGAAACCTAAAGAGGGCAGAACAGGGACCTTCAGATTGCCCATCAGCATTTAAAAAACCTTAGAAGTGCCATACTGAATTGGCGTGAGGGCAGTGTTCTGTTTACACAGTGATCAACCAGTTGCTTCTCGAAACCCTTAGTGAGCACAGAGTGCAATAGACCCCTCCACCTTGTGTTCCCCAGCAACTGGTATAGAAAGGCATACTTAGCTATGGGAGATATAATAGTGACCATGGCTAGCAGCTATTAATAAGCTTCTCCTTGAATTGGCCTAATTCCCTTTTAAAGCCATCTACATTAGTGCCTGTGACTGCATCATCTGGTAGCAAATTCTATGATTTATCTATAAATGGTATGAAGTACCTCCTTTTATGGAAAAAACCCACATACTAGTATTGGGGGGGGGGGGGTTGACAGAGACGATCACCTTAATTCCACCCAAACTACATTTCCTATTTGTGCAACACCCCATTTGCAGCATTCCATCATGTCTCCCCTTACTTGCCCATCCCTTGAGGCCTTTTCTCTTACAGGAATCACTCCAGCCTCTTGTTTCAGTTGTTTTTTTCTGTAGCATTAACACCTGAACACAGATTGAGCAAGCACGTAAGTCACTTGGTCACACTGATTCCTCTTTGGTGAGATGTACTGAAATTATAGTAACTGGTTCTAAATTTGGCTTGATATAGGTTATTAGCATATAGAAATTTCATGCATTTCTGTTTCCTTTGGAAAGGGTCATGCATTCCCTCTCTTCTGATTATGTGTCTATGACTCCCCTAAGCCTACAGTCTAAGTCCTATTGTGTCACACTGACTACCAAATCATTATGCCTTGCTTAATGCTGAAAGAGAACATGACACAACATAACTGGCTCTACTTCCTAAGGATAAAGGTATCATAGCCTCTGACAGGAGGGATGAAAGACTGGTCATGAATTATTTTTTAATCTTCGAAATAAATCTTCCCACAAATTAGATGGGGTGTGTGTTTGCATGTGTGTGAGAGAGCTGCCCTTATAGGAGCTTGTTAAAATGATAAGTGATGCCAAGCTAAATGTCATGAGAATGTTCTTTACTCATTTTTCCCTATGGAAATTCTTAGAGTCTTTGTTAATATGGTTCCTGGCCATAAAGAGGTCTTGCGGCACTTATCACTTGAGAGATGTAGCAAATACCAATGATCCCTTTCAGGTGGAAGCTGTCCCTCTCTATTTATCATTCCTTACGTCTCACACACTTCCACAATCCAAAAGAAAGATGAATAGCTACCTTTATAGTCAGCTTCTATTCTGCTCTATAGATCAAATGATAAAGAGGACAACAGTGTGGTATAATTTACATCACCAGTCAAGTAGCTGAGTGCATCTGACATGTAGAGCCACAAAGTCAGGAAAGGAGGATGGGCAGCCTTCTGCAGCTTTATTCAGTGGTGACCTAGACTTAAATTTAGGTGTGTCGCTGGCAGTAAGTAAGCAATGGAAGTTCTGTGAAGCCACACCCTACATATATCCATTATGCTCAAGGATTGCACATTAATAACAAAAGGCAATTTAGTTGTGGAATGTCATGGCTCAAAAAGCAAGGGAAGACTGATACAAATTGTAATATATAGCTTCAAAGGGCATACTAATCAGGAAATGATTTTAAGTGTTTTCCATTATAATCTTTCATTACTGAAATAAGTCAACAATTTCTAGTTGTATCACCTCCAAAGCAATTTGCTAATGTAAAGTGTTAGTGTTGGGTACAATGTAAAACATGTTGACACATTTTATTTAATGGTTCATATAGCTCAACTGAAGCATGTTTAAAGAGTAAAACATATCAGTTTCTAAGTAATAGCTACTAATAGCCAGATATGATACTGATAAAAAAGAACAAGAAGTCAAATTTTACACCTCAGCGCATTTCATTCTGTCTCCTCTTCAGTGACAGAATTCAATATGGTCTAGCTTAGAGTGACAGCATCATGCGGGAACTGTCACCTAAGGGAGCTTTTACATCTTGAAATTTTTCACAAAAGTGAAACTGAGTGACAGCAAAATAAAATGATGCTTTCAACTGAAGTTGGTGATCAGAAAAGTCAATGAAAACATTCAGAGTTAGTTTAGGCCCTTTGGTGATGGATCTTTCCAGCAGAACAGCTGCAGCTTCTCAAGTACTGAAAAGCTTTAAGCTGGCAACTCAACACATCAAACCAGAAAGCAATATCTCCATTGAGGATAAAATGGTTTAAAAGCAATACTGGTTCCGTTGGCATCATTTAATAAAGCTGTATGACACTTTTTTCCTTGGAATTATGCTTCTGTAACAGTAGCATCATATATCTACTCCTCACTCGTTTTCACATAAATATACCAAACTGGGAAGCACATAATCAACAGAACCTACCCAGAGACATTCTTGTCAGGGAAAATGCCTCCAAATTGACACATTCCTTTTCTTTTAAAGTTGTTGGTTTATCCACATATATAAAACTCAAATCTGGTTCTACTCCTCTAATGTCACAGCTTGTAAATTTCAATTGTTTGTCACAGCCTTCCACAAAATGCAAACCTTTCAGATAAAACAGTTTAAATCATGAAAAATATGTGGCACGTTTATTTTTTCATTATCTTTTCTTCCTATGTGGTAGTAAGATCTTGGCAAATGACAGAGAAAACTAATTATCTGCCATGTCCAAGATGTATCACCACGTTTACCAATCCTAGTGGTGCCATAAATACTATGACAAACCCCTTCTGTGCTCATTCTCCTAAAAAATGTTGAGGTCGAGGATTCCCTTCATTACTGCATGGACTCCTCATGAGAGGCACACAATATCCTTTCATGCTGCATATATGTAAAATCATACATTCATTCTTCTTAGCTATTTTGTTCTTGATGACTTTCATTCTAACCAGAGATACTTTTGTGTTAGCTTTTGCTCCTAGAAAGCTCCTTCTTGTAAAAAAGTAATCTTGATATGCAACACAACTCTTCTTCATTTTTCAGTACCTTGGTACAAGTTATAATTTATTAGTTTGCTTTCTGGCCTCATATTTCTGTTGCAAAAGAAAAAAAAATCTAATGGGAGAAAGGAAACAAGCAGAATCCATTATCCAGTTAAGCCTCAACACATGACACAAGGAACTTCTGTCAACTAAAATTCAACTGTGTGTAAACCAAGGTATGGGGAATGGAATATCTTCTGCTCTGGATGCCAATGTGTAGGCTCTGTAAACCTGCATGGTCTCCCTATATATGTATGTCATTTGGGGAGGTGCAAGGTATCGGTTTGTGCATAACATCCGTTGGATTTCCTGGTTTTGGCATCCCAGACTCTGGCCCATTTTGCAGCTGCCAAGAGACTGAGTACCTGGTGAGCACTACCATCTTTGCAGGGCACTTGCCAGGAACTGAACCCCATGAAATGCAGCGAGTGGAGAAGAAACTTGGCCAGCAGGAAGGGCAGCCTGCACACAACACGAGGCACTCCTTTTCTGTGTGTGCTGCCACCACCGGCAGCAGCAGGTGGGGAAGAAAGTTGGTTGCTAGCAATGCCAGCTGGTTTGCTGACTCACAGCTCCCCCCTTTCACACCCTGCAGCTGCTCCTGATGGGGTGGTTGCCTTTTGTGCAACTGGGAGCCTGCAAGCACATGGCTTACTCTGCAGGACCAGGCTGAGCACAAGATTTGAGGGCTGGATGATGAAAGGATTCATCCCACCCCTGATGTGATATAGCACCTCCTTGCATTGGGATAGGCTTCATGGTGACAGAGGAATCCCCAAGACTATGTAGACTGTCTGCCAGTGCCCCATTTCTGCTCACTTGGGGCTTGCACTAGAAGTGCTAAATCGTCGTATTTCACGTGGTGGGACTACTTGTGGAATGGAATTGATGGGGCTGACCATGAGTGGACCAGAATAAGCAACCAGCTCGCTAGCTGATGGGAAGCATAGGATTCTGCCCAAGGAGCCTGTCAAAAAAGATGAGGCAAGCCTGAATCAACACCACCTCTGAATCAACACCACAACGAACACAGTTGAATACACAAGTATTGAAGAGCTAAGCACCCAAAACTGTCTGCCTGGATAGACAAATCTGTCAGTTTTGCTTTTTGTCATAGTCAGTTCTTTTTAATCTAATCTGAAAATTCTGAAGCATGTAGTAAGTCTAATTTAAATTCAGCATAGTGTTGAAGATTTGTTTTCTTTTATTTTGCTCTTTCCCTCTAAGGAAATCAAGTCAAGTGCAAAAATGACTGTTAAGTTCTTAACACCCAAATATCTGCTATAACTCCAGTTTCCCAATTACTTTATACTCATGCCATGTGTAAGATGGTTGTTGTTGTTAGTCGCAAAGTCATGTCCGACCCATCATGACCCCATGGACAACACTCCTCCAGCCCTTCCTGTCCTCCACCATCCCCAGAGTCCACCTAAGCTCACACCGACTGCTTCAGTGACTCCATCTAGCCACCTCATCCTCTGCCGTCCCCTTCTTCTTGTGCCATCTATTGTTCCCAGCATTTGTGTAATATTACCTTGGCTATATTTGGAATGAAGATTGCTTACCTATCAACTGAGTTCAAAAACAATGGCCTGCCCAAATGGTCAGTGCATCGGGGGAGATTTCTGTCGCCCTGAAGATGACCTCAATGCAAGGCACCTCCATATTACTTACAGCATGCATGACATACGTTTGTAGATCCTCATGTCTACCTGCATGTGACTTGCAGTTACAGAGAAATCCTGAAAGAGATGTTTTTGGTAAAACATATCGTATATTACATGTTTGAGTTCTGTTTTTATATGATTAAAGGAAAGAAGCACTCTGAAAGAATTTTGATTGTAAGGAAACCATTTCAAATAAAAATACTTAATTACATCTGCGGCAGTTGTTCAGACAACCACCGCCAAAGCTGCTAATTCCTGCTTCCTCCAAAACCTGCACATTTTTAAGAAATTCTGGCATTTTTTTCATAGTGCTCTGGGCAAGTGTGTTCTGGGAAGATCATTATATTTGTTCAGAGCTATACTATACATGTACAATGTGCTACATATAGCTGAGATTTGCCTTACACTTTACTCTCATGTAAACACACAAGAGGTCCATTTAGATTGCAACCACTCATGGTGCTTCTACACATTTCCCCTTGAATCTCCACTCTTACTTTTTTTCCACTTGATATTATACATATCCGTATCTTTCAAAATTGTTATGAGAGGCCATAATATTTTAAATCTGAAGTCACTATAAGACTTTGAATGAACACAGTTGCAACTATGCATTGGCTACATGAATAGTGGTTACAGATAAGTATGCTTTGCAGTGCCTGCTTTGCTTGGATTGATTCATTTTGCAGGCCAGCCAAGGGCTTGAAGAAGCAGCACCCTGGCAAACCTACAGATCTTTCTGAGAGGATGCTTTCCCGGAGCTCTCAACAAGAAAACTGGGGCCCAGGGCAAGAGGCCATCATCACGGGGCACTCTCTTATCCCAAGGGTCTACCTGGAGGATTTACTCTTGCCCTCAATCTCTGTCTTGCTGCGTGGCAAGGGAGCAACGAAAAATCAGCCCTCCCTTCCTAGAGGGCTGCCGCCATGAGCCCAGCTCCAATGGGAAGATTCCTGGGCTCCACAGTAACAAAAGGGAAGCAGAGGGAGGGGCCATGACAGAAACAGCTTTCCAACTAATGGAATCAATTTTACACAGGCAAAGCACAGCTGGCTAAACTGTTTGTTTTATCATTTAGTGAGACTTTTTAGAACAAGTTACATGTCAACAATCTGTGCCTGTATTTTCTAAACTGTCCAAGCATGCAGAAGTTAGCAGAACTAATTGCAATATGACTACAAGTGTGAGAAGGGGCAGCATTTATGAATTTACCAGAGCCACAACTAGAAATGTAGACACAATGCATTTTGTGACTTCACAAATGCTTGGTTTAAGAACACAACCACTGCTGTAATTGCTTGTTTGAATTACTTTGTACATCTTAAATGCAAATATGCTGAACTGATCTGACTTGCGAGCCAGGCAATGATATATAAAAACCCCCAAATGTATATTTATTTGCACTGTATTCATCACAGAACTAAAACATCTCAAACTTATAGCAGGAATGTACATGCAAAAACACACTAGATATGAAACTAGTGTGTTGGTGTTGGTGATGACCTATAAAGCCCTAAACGGCTTGGGTCCTGGTTACCTGAAGGAGCGCTTACATCCATATATGCCCAGTCGCCCCCTGAGATCGGCGGGAGAGGCCCTTCTCCGGGAGCCCTCCATGAGAGAAATTAGGAGGGTGGCTACTCGGAGGAGGGCTTTCTCAGCGGTGGCGCCTAAGTTATGGAATGCTCTCCCCAGAGAGGTCTGCCTGGCGCCGTCGTTATTTGTTTTTCGGCGCCAGGCGAAGACCTTTTTATTTAAGCAACATTTTAAATGTTAATACTACTGAATTTTATCTGGCCAGGGCGGCTTATTTTATATTGTGTGTATATTGGATTTTAAATTATTATTACTATTCTATATGTATATTTTAATTTATGTGGTTTTATTTATTGTTGTAAGCTGCCCCAAGGCTTCGGCGAATGGGGTGGCATAAAAATGTTTTAATAAATAAATAAATAAAATATCTGTAGAACTTTACTACAAGTATACTTTTTGCTGAGCCTTACAGCATCTTCTGAGGAATAAAAGTCACTAATATAGTAATAAAGGTTATATGCAAAGAACACACTGACATATTGTTCTGAAAGTTGTTCTTGACAGGTTCTATTTGTTTCACCAGTTAAGTGAAAATGTAGCCTGCAAATTGCTGAGATTTAGTGAGATGGCCAAGAGAAAAGGGAGTTTCCTAAGTAAAGTCCAGCTGAATTACAAACATCCTCATTCTTGACCTCTGAAGCTAGAGCAAGAAGGGTGAAGACTTCTTGAATTGCTTACATTCTTACCAGGGTAGGTCAGACTGGCTGTAGTTAAATTACATTCTCAACAGTCATGCTCAGTTATTCTTAAGGCCATATCACATGGATATCATATGGCTCTGTGGACATCTCAGGAAATACAAGGATGCCATACATGTAAGGGCAATCTCACATTTTCCATTCCTGCCTTGGATACTTTGGGGCTACATATCTTCTGATGGAAGTTCTCCTAAGCAGTGATGGGTCAGTTACAAATCGTCAAGCCCTTGTTGGACCATAGAGCCTTGGACATGCTCAGGGGTGCCCAGTCTTGATGGGCATCTTTGGGTATGCCATTCTACCCTCCACATACTGATCTGGAATCTGGATAGTTTGTAAATAATTTATTTCATTCGTGGCTAATGCTATGTTACAGTTACAGTCAAAGAAAATAACCTAGTGCACTGAGTTGTTGAATCTGCAGTTACAATCATGGGGCTGGCACATGATTTGTTTTTGAAACTGGGCAGGAAGAGAGTGATTTGAAAGTGGAGTAAATTAATATCTACCCTGTTGTCACAGCTGGACCACTGCCTACTGAGATACTGATCACTTCCTACTTTCAGTGGCCTCTTCCCTCTGGCTAAGTTTCCTGATGGTATGGCTGGTCAAAGCTCTTAATCAAAGCTCTACTCACTCTGCAGTATTATTAGGACTCAGGTGGAAGACATGATTCCACCCAAATACCCTCTCCTGAGCAAAGCTTAGCCAGCTCCCCGGTATACATTTGAGTTGAAGGCAAACAAGGTGAGAAGGATGACAGCCATAACACAGAGGGAGGAAAATTTGTGCTAAATCTGACCAAACCTTATGTGCCAATGAGCGTACAAAAAAGGAGTGCTTTTGCACCAACACCGAATCTCCTCAGTGGGCCTTTTCTGAGTGGTCTATGGCCTGCGGCAGTCTGGGACAGGGAGAGAAATGGTGGAACTCTCATAACCATAATTTGTGCAGTATACTCCATGTGCATTTGGGCAGTTTTTTGTTGTTTTTGTTTTTATGGACAGCTCACATGTTGTGCTCTTTCTGAGCTAATTCAATGAACTTAGATATTCAGAGAGAATGATATTTGCCTAACACCCTAACCAAATCTCAACCCTAACCCTAATGGTGCAGTAGACGCCCTATGCCTTTAGATAACTTCAGCAAAGGAAGTGGACTAGGCTTTTTCTGGACAGTTCCCATTTTCTGTTTCATTTGAACTATTTCCAGGCACCTAGATATACATAGGAAATCATATTTGCCTAATTCAAACCTTAACACTAATCCTGACCCTAACTAGAAGTATATGCTTAGCCTTGAGAACAGATTGTACTGTGTGTCATTAGGAAAGTGCACCAAAGCAGGGACTGAGGAATTTTTGTGGCACACGTTTTCCTCCTGATCTGACCTTCCAGATCTATAGCCGTGCAGAGGGACTGATAAATTCTTAACCCAAACCCAAATGTTAAACTTAACAATAATGATGTAGGATGCTCTGAATGGATTTGAACCTCTTTAGCAACAGCTGTGCATTCTGTGTTTTGTGGAAAGCTCATCTTTAACAGTTCATCTCAACTACTTTGGGGACCTTACCCATAAACAGGGACTGATGTTTGCTAACCCCTCAAGCCTAAACTTAACCCTTGTTCCTAACACTAATGCAGGACACTACCTATGCATTTGAAAATTTTTCAAATGTTGTCCCTTTTGCCACCAGGACCCAAAATATAGATGTGTCCTTTTTTAGGGATGCCAAGCCCAACTCCATCCATAAATGTCTACACTCATACTTTTCTTCTTATACTCATTCTTTAATCGCAATAATTTGTGAAATTTCCTTTGATAACTTGTATGAGTTAAAAGTTTTCCAAGTATCCTCACATCTCTTTTTGCTTATTGCTCTTGCTAAGGTATGCTTCTAGGCAACAAATTGGGCACCAAACCAACCTCTTTTTAGGAGTTCGGTTTGATAAATGGCGTTGTGGGTGACTACAAAACGCCTGTTTATTTAAAGCATTTATATGCCAGCTATTGTGCCACAGCATCCCTAGGTAACTCGCAATCAGACAGTTAGAACCATTATAAAGCTAAAACAGCAACTACCTATAAAAATCCAATAAATAAACTACATCATTTAAAATACAAATAAAATACTTACAAATAATTGCATAGACCAATTTGTTACAGATTTCCAAAGGATAATTAAGAATACATTAATTTCTTCCTGGATCTTCCCATTACAATTTAATCCTTTGTCACCTTGGGCAGTCAAATTCTCTGATAAAGCCACTAAAGGAGAGAGTGGCCCCATGGCAAGATAGCAGAAGTGTCATTGGCATATGACCACTCTGATCGTTTTCGTTTAAGACAGATAGCAGGGGAAGATTTATATAAGCCACTTTGAGTTCTTTGTAAGAAAAAAAGGTGGGCTATACATCTAATAAAGAAAATAAAAATAAGAATGTGAAAATTCTTATAATAAGAAACAACTGATTTGGGAGAGGATCATAAAGTCTATAACACTCTTTGTCCTGTATACGGATATAAATCTGAGTCAGGTTTTCTGTCCATTCCATTACACATATAAATGGTTTTAAAATGAAGGCAAAGAGAGATTAACCTGCTTTATTAATCCCCAACTCTTTAGAGCTTCAAATGGACAGAAAACTTAGTTTAACTTAATTAAACTCAATTTCTTCCCTATTTTCTTATTATCTTGCCTAATTTTATCATTCATGCCCCCATCTATTAGGGGACAAGTGGCTGGACAGCAGCACTTGTGAAAAGGATCTTGGGGTGCTGATTAAGTACAGGCTAAACATGAGTCAGCAGTGTGACATGGTGGCCAAGAGGGCGAACGCCACCCTTGGATGCATAGCCAGAAGTGTGGCTTCTAGATCAAGAGAGGTATTACTACCACTCTACACAACTCTGGTGCGCCCGCAACTGGAGTATTGTGCTCAGTTCTGGGCCCCTCATTACAAGAGGGATATAGCAAGGTTGGAATTGGTCCAGCAAAGGGCCATTAGGATGGTGGCTGGTTTGCAGGGTAAGCCACACTGGTAAGCCACACTGAGGGAGCTGGGTCTTTTCAGCCTTGCAAGGAGAAGTCTCAGAGGGGACCAGTTAGCAACACAGAGGTATGCGAGAGGGTGCCATCCAGAGGTGCGCCATGACCTCTTTGCCCTGCAGTGGAGGGCAGGATGCATTCCAATGGAACAAAGCTCAGGGAACCAAGATTTAGGTTGGATACCAGGAAGTACTTCCAGATGATTAAGACCCCTAGAGTATGGAATGGGCTTCCATGGGAGATGGTTGAAGCCCCAACGGTGAGGGTGTTTAAGGATAGGCTGGACATGCACATGGCAGGCATGTGATGAGTGTAGCCAGCTGCAGCCGGGGGTCAGACTAGATGGCCCAGGAGATCCCTTCTGACTCACTCTGTTTCAATGTTTCTACCCCAGCCACTGCTAATATTGGTACCTGGTAGAAACCTATTTCAAGTACTCTAGGCTGTTTTCCCAGAAGCAGGAGGGCAAAGGGAGGTTGGGTTCTTGTCATGTAGATGATTAGTCTAGCCAATACTCTCTGCTCTTCAGCATCCTTCTCAGCTCTCTCAGTCAGTTGAAACTGAACTCTATGGGCCTAACATAAAAGTACATTTGGAAAGTTTTTGCGAAGTTGGGGAATTGAGGGGGCGGGCGCATGTACAGCTCACATATTATGCTGCATCTGGGCTGGTTCTAAGTCAAAAGGCATACAGAGCATGTGATGTTTTTGTAACCCAAACCCAAACCTGAACCCTACCTATTTTAAGTCTCTATATATTGCCTTTGGCGTTGCACATATTCAGCAAAGGTTGCATGGTTTGCATATTTTTTCATCAGCTGAGGTGGATCCAAACACACTAATGTACACACAAACTCTCAGTTACTGAACCTGAACCCTAACTGGATTTTTGCCCTATAGAGGGTATAGATTTTTAAAGTTTTTATGAAGTTTAAAACTTTAAAATAAACAAGTCAGCGAAGTGTGATATTAGTATACAACTGACATTTTCTGCCTCATCTGAGCTAGTTCCAAGACAATAGACATACAAAGGGTGCCATGTATTATATGTATACACTGCCTTCGGAGTTGCCCATATTCAGCAAAGATCATATGTTCTGTAAATTTTTTGTCACCTCACCTTTTTGACCTTACCTTAGATAGTTCCAGGCTCTCATGATTTCCAAACCAGAATCCTAACTGGATTTTTACCCAAACCATGCCAGCCAAATATACAGAATGCACATTTGGAAAGTTATTGAAAAGTCAGACAATAAGGTGTCAGTGTCAGGGGCCTGGGCAGCTGACTGGAACGCTGGGACCCAGGGTACCACACAAGGGTCACACCACATGCAGGGTCACACAGTCCACAGGTCAGAGCTGGGGGTTGCAACACTAGACACAGTCCGTTGAAGAAGAAAGCATAGTCAGAGAAACTGGGCATCAGGATACTGGGAAGACAGGTCAAAGGAAGCAAGTACCTTGAGGGCTGAAGCAAGGCAGGAATAACTGGAGCACACCTGCAGAGCGAGCCAGGAGTGAGGCATAAGAATCCACAAGGCAGCAAGACCTTCATTGCCAAGGCAGCTTCTGGGGAGAAGAGTCAGTTCTTATACAGCTGTTTCCCACAGGGCTCCCAGGTGGAGCTCAAGACAGCCCTGGCAGCTGCAGTAGCCTGAGGTAGAATCCTGCAACTACCAGGACTGCTGTGCTGGTCCTTGACTGAAGCTGCCTCGGGTTTTGACATATGGGTTTTCTGAGTACAACTCACATTTTCATCATCATCTGAGGTTGTTCCAAGCAATTAGACACAGATAGTGTATTCATAAGACATGTTTTCATAACCCAAACCCTAACCTGAAACTGAAGCCTAAACATTTCCAGCTCTACATATTGCCCATATTCAGCAAAGGTCTTGCGTTCTTCATATTTTCTCATCAGCTTACCTTTTCTGAGTCAGCTGATCTGGTTCCAAGCACTTACAGGGACTCACAATTTCCAAACCCTAACCCAAGCTGAACTGTCATCTGAATCCAATCAGCCTATTATGCAGCATGTACATTTGGAAAGTTTTTGCAAAGCCAGGGAATTAGGGGATTCCTGTACAACTGACATTTTCTGACTCATCTGGGATAGTTCTGAAACAATAGACACACACAGGGTATCCGGGTTTCTTAACCATCACTTTAGGCTGAATCTGAACCTTAACAATTTCAGCTTTTGATGTTGCCTTTGGAGCTGTACATATTCAGGGAAGGTCTCATGTTCTTTAAATTTTCTCATCAGCTCACATCTTCCAATTCAGCTGAGCTACTTATGGGTCTTAGTTCCATGGAATCAGATATGCACAGGCAGTGATGGTTGCCAAACCCTAATTCTAACTAGAATCCTAACCGTACCCCCATCAGTGCCAGCTATATACCATGCGTGTGGACATGTTCAACTAACAAAACACATTCTGCATTTTTCCTTCCAGCTCACATTTTCTGTTTCAGCTGAGCTACTTCCAAGAACTTAGATATGCACAAGGACTTATATCTCCCTAACCACAAGTCCAACCCTAAACCTAACCTTCTATTGAACCCTTGCCTTAATTGTACCTTCCACTGACTGTGCATTTGGGTAGTTCAAGGAAAGGCATAAAACTGGGGTTTCAAAGGAATACTCACCTTTTCAGCCTCATGGCAGGCTGCTCCAGACCATTACACATACACAGGGAGTGATGGTTGCCTAACCTGAACCAGAACCTGAATCTTAACCCTAAGTTTACCAGCTGTATATACTGCCTTTGCGCTTCAGTTAAAAAGATGCACATTCTGCATCTTTTTCTTCACCTCACATTTTCTGCCTCAGATGAACTAGTTGTAAAGTAGTTCAATATGCACCGTGTCTCACAGGTGCCCAACCCCAAGCCTAGCTAGATCATACTTCTAACCCTAATGGCATAATCGGGGGTGTGACAAACCCTTCTGAAATTTGTCCCTTCAGGATCTGCCAACTTCCGGCATTCTCAGTACAATCCTACAAAGCAAGTTGAAGTGAGAGGAAGTCTGCGAATGCTGGCAGACGCCCAGGTGCACAACCTGCAAACTTCCTTGCTTGCTGCTAACCAGCACTAGCAGGCAGAAAGGAAAGTCAGCTGCTATATATGGTGCTTGGAACATGCACACGCAGTACTACTCTTTAGCACAGTAGACTTCCCATGCATTTGGACAGTTTAGCAAAGTCATAAAACTAATGGTTTTTGTGGGCACCTCAGTTTTATTGCCTGATCTGTGCTGGTCCTAGAATTTTAGGAACATGTAAGTACTGACTTTTTTTTTTTAAATCGAAGCCTAATCTGAATGTTATCCCCATACCTGATAGTGTAATATGCTTCCTAGCATTTAAAGAACTTCAGGAAGCCGAAGAACTAAGGGTTTTTCTGGGCAGCTCAGCTGTTCAGCTTCACCCAAGCTATTAAACATGCACAGGGATGGATGGATTTCCCCTGGCCATAACTGAGCAAAATGTCCCTATTCATTTGGATGGCTGATAAGAGAAATAGGGGATTTTGCAGACAGTTGTAATTTCTTCCTCATCTAAGTAGATGCTGGCCCACTGACATGCAAAGGTTCTGATTTTTGCCTAACCCTAATCCTAGAGATCAACCCTGACTGCTCTTTAGAAGGCCAGATACTGAAGATGAAACTCAAATACTTTGACCACCTAACGAGAAGGAAGGACTCCCTGGAGAAGAGCCTAATGCTGGGAACAATAGATGGCAAAAGAAGAAGGGGACGGCAGAGGATGAGGTGGCTAGATGGAGTCACTGAAGCAGTCGGTGTGAGCTTAGGTGGACTCTGGGGATGGTGGAGGACAGGAAGGCCTGGAGGAATGTTGTCCATGGGGTCGCGATGGGTCGGACACAACTTCGCGACTAACAACAACAAATACTAACTGAAAGAATAGCCTAGTCTTGCAATGAAATATTTTCCATACTTTTTTTTAATACATTTTTATGCCGCACCCATTGCAGAAAGCCTTGGGGCGGCTTACAAGGCAGATAAAACATAGAATAGGATAACATTAACTGTTATCCTGAAGCTCATTTTAACATTAACTGAAGCTCAGTTTAACATTAACTGTTAAACTGAAGCTCAATCCAGACAAGACAGAGGTCCTGTTGGTTGGCAGATTGGGCTTCGGAGAGGGTGAATTGAACCTTGTCCTGAATGGGGTTGCACTCCTTCTTATGGACAAGGTCCGCAGCTTGGGAGTGCTCCTCGATCCAGAGCTTTCATTGGAAGCTCAGGTGACAGCGGTGGCGAGGAGCGCTTTCCTTCAGCTTCGGCTGATTCATCAGCTGCGCCCCTACCTGGAGTACAACTGCCTGGCGACAGTGACACACGCACTGGTGACTTCCCGACTTGACTTCTGTAACGCACTCTACGTGGGGCTACCCTTGAAGACGGTCCGGATACTTCAACTGGTTCAAAATAGAGCTGCCAGGCTGCTGATGGGGACTGGACGTTATGCTCACATGACTCCAGTTCTCCGTCAGCTTCACTGGCTCCCCATTGAAGTCCGGGCCCAATTCAAGGTGTTGGTGATGACCTATAAAGCCCTAAACGGCTTGGGTCCTGGTTACCTGAAGGAGCACTTACATCCATATATGCCCAGCCGCCCCCTGAGATCGGTGGGAGAGGCCCTTCTCCGGGAACCCTCCGTGAAAGAAATTAGGAGGGTGGGTACTTGGAGGAGGGCTTTCTCAGTGGTGGCACCTAAGTTATGCAACGCACTCCCCAGAGAGGTCCGCCTGGCGCCATCGTTATTTGTTTTTCAGCGCCAGGCGAAGGCCTTTTTATTTAAGCAGCATTTTAAATGTTAATATTATTGAATTTTATCTGGCCAGGGCGGTTTATTTTATACTGTATGTATTTTAGTTTAATGTTTATATTTTTAATTATAATTATTTAACTAATTTGTTGTAAGCCGCCCCGAGGCTTCGGCGAATGGGGCGGCATAAAAATGTTTTAATAAATAAATAATAAATAAATAAATTAAAAATTTGGAGTATCTCAGCCATAATTCAAAACCAATAAATAAGAACAACAAATTAACAATTAAAATATCATTTAAATAAAAAGGCCTTGGCCTGGCGCCAAAAAACAAATAATGATGGCGCCAGGCAGACCTCTCTGGGGGGCGCATTCCATAGGTGGGGCGCTTCTTTGAAAAGCTCCACTAAAAGAGAGAAGTAGGAATTTTTGTGGGCAGCTCACATTTCCTCAGGCACTGAAGTAGTTTCAGATGTTTAGACACAGACTGAGATTGATATATTCCTAACCTGCAATATATCCTAGCAATACATTGCTAACCCTAACCGGCATTCAACCTCAACTCTGTGCAGTTCAGCAAAGGCAGGTAAGTAGCGATTTTTGCAGTCACATTTTCTGCTTCATCTAAAATAGTTCCAAGGACTTACATTGATATTTGTTTAACCCTAACTATAACCTTATTCCTGACCCAAAGCATAACCCTAAGCCTGACAATGCAATATACTGCCAACACAAAATTGTAAAATTTAGTGAAGGCAGCACATACAGGGCATTTGTGTACAGCTTACTTTTTATGAGTCATATGAGTTCCAGGTCCTTCAACATGCACAGGGACTGATATTTTCCTAAACTTGACTCTACCCAGGTTTTTGTCTCTGTCAAAATCCAAGGCAGCTCCGGGCTCCTTCTGCTGGCTGAAGGCTGGAATAACAGCCCTGGTAGTTGCAGGATTGGACCCGCAATGCACCTATCAGGGCCTTTATGAGTGGCACCTGGGAGCCCTGGGTGAAGAGCTATATAAGCACTGGCTCTTCCCTCCAGAAGCTGCCTCAACAATGAAGGTCTCCTGGGTTGTTCACAACTGTACCTGTGTTGTGATACACACTCCTGGATTTTGCCTCCAACTTCACCTGTTCCCAGTCTAAAGCATTGGTATTAATAGTCAGAGCTCTATGTGGTTTGCTGCCTGATTGTCTGAACTCTCATCTTCTCCCCTATTTGCCTGCCTGGACCCTAAGATCATCCTCCAAGGAAGCTCCTGAGAAAGGAGGGAGGGTGGGTGGGTAACTCCTAAGAAGGGGCCCTTCTGTTCTGGCAGCTTCCCAGAAAGGCTCATCCGGCACCTACATTGTATTATAACTGTCTCCAGATAAAGACCTTATTTTTTCAGGAATTTTAGTTTCAACCTGTTTTAATCCTGTATTGTATTTTAAATCTTTGTACCGCTACTAGCTTCTAATCTATAATATTATTATACTGTAGTTTTGACCATTTAAATTTCCATACCTTATTTTATGCTGTATTTTGCATCTTTAAATTGTTTTAAATTGCTGGGAACCATTCAGAAAGCTTCAGCTATTGGTTGATTTAAAATAAATCCTTCTAAGAAATAAATAAATAAATAAATCCTTATGTCCTATCCTATCTGATTTTATTTCTGTTCAAAAGAATTGAAAGTATTGAAGCTGGATACACAAATTCTTGTGTATGTTAGAGTCAGGTTTTTTTTTAAAGAGTCAGTTGAAAGAACAACTTCTTACTTATGGTCAGAGTGTTAATTATGCAGGTGGTAAAGGGATGGTGACAAGGATCCCTTATTCCCTTTGTCAGTTTTCTCTCAGTGGACAGAAACTATTCTCTTTGTCAGTTTATTTCCTCAGTGAAGAATTTCTCCCAAATTCTTCATGCAAGGAATAAAAGTTCCCAACCTGATTTCCATAGCTCCTGACACATAGGACAGTTTTCCACAACACCACAAAGTACAGTGGCTTCTTGCACAGGATGTTCTGTTATGTCAATCAAACTCAGGTATGGTATTTCAGCATAGCATCTTTGGATTTTAGAAAACACAATAAGAAACAACAGTCTTTCCTCACATGCACACATCACCATCTTTCCACCCTTTGCTTTTTCTGATTTGCTGAACCTGTCATCATGGTTTCCATGGTCATACCACAAAGTCCGCTGAAAAGAATGGTAGATGCTACAGGGCCTACTTTAACCATTTACTGTGTGATTGAAGTTCAGGTGTGATGGCTAATAGCATACATGCCAAGAGGGGAAGGAATAAACAAGGATGGTGGAAATCACTCTCATGTACAAACAACTTAATCATCTGTCAGACACATTCAGACAAAATAGGGCTAACCGTGTACACTATGCAGAATTGATTGTTGTGATACTGTACGAGTTCATGCTGAAAGCACTGCTAAGAAGGGCATTAGGCCACAGCTTGTTTCAAAATCAACAGATGGACCCAAGCCACCTATTTATAAGATTATGTATTACCACAACAAGTATATTAAGCACAGCGAACGATCTTTTTTTCCTTCTAAAGCCTGAATTGCCCCTTAACATACAGGCCCATTATCTAACCTGGCTGCACTACCTTGGAAAAACTTTCCCACATACTCTGAAGCTAAACATTTTGACAACACCTGCCTTATATTTTATATTGTATAGTTGTATTTTATTTTAATGTATATATTTTAATTTTTAACTTATTGTTGTAAGCCGCCCCGAGGCTTCGGCGAATGGGGCGGCATAAAAACGTTTTACTAAATAAATAAATAAATAAATAAATAAATAATTGCAGGTCCACTTGATAGAGATCATGAAAGAGTATCCCACACAATGACTGCCTTTAATTACAATTTTATATTATCAATAAAGAGTGTTACAGTATATAAATTCAACTATCATTAAGATTAAACAAATGTTACATTACATGATTTTTCATCTGGGGAAGCATAGCAAGGTTCACAGCACTGTAATTATACTGTGCTGAACAGACAGACAGAAGCACGTCTTAAAATTTGAAATAGATGAGGCACCAGTTCATCTTTATATACTCGAGGGAACTGAAAATGTCAAAAGCTTTTACAAAAGCCTTGTTTTAACAAAGATATGCATGTGATGGGCTAGTGCTGATTTTATCATTTATCATGTTATCTTTGCACAAAGATATGTTACTGCTATCCATTTCCCCCCTTTATATCAAGTGACATGAAAATAATAAGAAAATAGGAAAAAAGTTCTGAGTACACCAGCTTGATACAACTAAATAATTGCCTAGTTGTTTAAACAATGTCATTAAAGTGAATGTCATTAAAGTGATGTTTTATGTACTTTAATGACATTCTATAACTAAACTTACTGCAGTGCTAGAAAAATGAAACATTACACTACATGGTGTTTATTTTAATCCTTCCCCTGCACCTACAAACATTCAGTCATGCCGGAATCCTTTTTTCCAGTCATGAAATATCAGATTTTCTGTATCAATCAGGGCAAAATATTTTGGAATGTCCACTATTGCTATGACTAGCTTCCTCTTTAATATTTTATTTAAAAATCACATGTTTTCCCCTACGTACATACCTGAGAATAAGCACCACTGAACACAATGAGATCTACGGTACTTCTCAACAGACGTGTGTGGGTTGTACTGTTAATCTCGGCTCCAAAAACACACACTTATTGTCCAAGGACATTGAAATTCTAGATATTCTCCATATACTCTTAACTAAGCCTGTTTACAATGGTTGCTGTATGGATAAATAGACAAGTGTTGTAAAGCGTTTTGTATACTAAAGATTGCTAACAAAATGGTTCAGAAGTCATACAACATTCCATGAGCGATTAATGCATCCCTTTCAAGTATAAATGCAAGTGTAAAGTAATGTATATTGCATGTGTGTGGGAGTGGGTGGGGGGAACCTAAGCTCAAGTACAGGCTGGTGGGAACTGACCAGTGACTGATCTGAAAAGGGATCATGGGCTGGTGACGATAGATCCACTGATCAGATTTTGCCCAGTACATCCAGTCAATTCAGCATCTTCAGGCAATTCTCTCAACCCACCCATCTGGTATTAAGAAGAAGCAGAGCTCCTTTAACCAACCATGGTTTGATAGTGACTGCCATATGGCCAAAAAACAAGAAATCTCCTGTTTTAAGGAATACAACAAGGATCCTCTCCTACTCAATCCAAGATCTGCATCTACTCAAGAGGAAATATAAACAGCTATTACAGGCAAAGAAGGGACAGGCCTTGAAACACTCCCGGACCAAATAATTCTTGCTACTCACTCCAAGAACTTATTTTGGAAATGTATAACTCTTGAATCTTCTTAAGCCACAACCTTCATCCTTTATCCCTGCTTCAGTCTGGGAAGACCATTTCAGTTTGCTGTATGCACAGGAAGAACTGCCTTATCCAAAGAAGGAACTACATTATGAAGTTCATCTGATCCCCTCCTGGCCTCCTGTATCAGGCACTGAAAATCACAAAGCTGGTTAGCCATCTGAAACCAAACAAAGCTCCTGGGTATGATTTCATCTCAGCAGAGGTTATCCAAAACAAATTAGATTGGTGGGTACCCGTTTTGGCTTCCTTATTCACCTACATTGACAAACATGCTAAAGTTCCTGAGGACTGGGGCCTAGCTTTGGTGATTCCAATTTACAAAAATGGACAGAGGGATCTACCCGCCAATTACCACCCTATTAGCCTCCTTAGTACAGTCAGTAAACTTTATGCTAGACATCTGTATTACAAGTTTTAGGACTGGGTTATAACTGAGAATATTTTGGCTGATGAGCAGGCAGGTTTTAGAGAAGGTTGCCCACACACTAACCCTTCAACATCTGATTGAGAAATATTCTTCTCGAGCATGATCTTCACTCTATGCAGCGTTCATTGACCTTAGATGTGCTTTTGATCTCATCATCAGATCCAAACTCTGGGAGAAACTTAGCTCTTCTTCAATTGACAAAAGATTACTTGTGCATATATATAAATTATATGAGAATTCTAGGATGAAGGTACATTGCAATGTCCAAGGACACTGCACTAAAGAAATTCCAGTTAAGAGGGGAGTGAGACAAGGATTTTCAATATATGTATCAATTCTCTTACTGACAAACTCAACAGCCCTTCCCTTTATCCACTGAAACTGGGAAACAGACACATCTCTGCTCTTCTATATGCAGATGACGCTGTGCTACTTTCTCAAACACAGATTGGCCTGATACGGGCACTCCATGTACTAGCTGAGCATTGACAGCAAGATGGTTTAGCAATTAATTACTCTAAAACCAAAGTCGTAGTTTTTGCCAAGCGCCCTAAGATGCATGGTTGGCGACTTAATAACTATCTAATTGAGCATTTCAAATCCTTCAATATCTGGGGATTGCTTTTCATGCTATGGGTATCCGCAAATCTCATGCCATATCATCTTAAATGCACAAAAAACAGTGTCAGCCTTACAAACTTTTTATTTCTCCAAAGGTGCATAATATATACCCGCAGAAATTAAAGTCTTCTCAGCTAAGATTTGAGCCCAGCTCCTGCTTGGAGCCCAATTGGGACCCTACAAGTCTTTTCTTCCCTTGGAAAGAGTTCAGTCTAAGTTCCTGAGAACTATCTTCCAAGCACCATGCTGCATCTCAAACAAGGTCCTACAACGTGAATCCAGCCTTCTTAAAACTGAAACCTTGCCCTGGATTCACATCTTTTCTTACTGGCTCAAGCTCCTCTTTTTTCCAGCTGGCTTGGTCCCTCTAATAATGACCGGCAGCTTTCAGAGTTCATGGAGCCAGGCAATACAGGCCAAATTGCTATTATACAGTTATTCATGACCAGCTATCTCCTTGATGTGCTATGAATGGGCGTTAGCAGAACTTAAACAGTGGGCCGTTGATCTAGAGCTAAAAACAGATTATCCAGTTTTATCCAGAAATACTTTCCTGAACCATTCCACACATCTTCTCCAACCAGTTAGATATCTCAGCAGTATAACTATCCCCAAATTTAGAAGGGCTTTATCTCTAGCCAGATTCAATGCCCTCCCAACAGTTATTACAGAAGGGAAATATAAAAAAAACACCCCTTGAACAGAGACTGTGTCCATGTGCGGGAGAAATAATTGAATCACTGAAGCATGTTATTCTTTACTGCCTTCTCTATACAGGTGCTCACCGGGAATTGTTATCCCCACTCCTTTCTAAATATCCGAGTTACTCTGATCCTTTTTACCTTACGTTACTTTTATCTGATCAATCTGATTTTATCTACTTGACTACAGCCAAATATTGTTTGATGTTTGTACAGTGTGCAGTAGAATTAACCCTAAAATGTTGTTAGGTTCTACCAGAATACTTTTACTTTCTTATTTTAATTACTGTGATTTTATCAGTATTTCTTATTTTTAACTGTCATTTTGTGTTTTATTTATTGGCTGGTCAATGACCGAATAAAGGACAGACTGATTGATTACTCTATGAGAATTGGCTACAATGGTGGAGACTGTCTAGCTTAGAAAAAGGTGAGTAAGGGAAGGCATGACAGAGGTATTTAAACTAATGCATATGCAGTGAAAGTGGAGAAAAGACATTTTTCTCCTTCTCCCATAAAACTGGAACCCAAGGTCATCCCATCAAGCTAATTGGTGGCAATAGCCTCCAGATCTCCATTCTATAGGGGAGTGTGAATTCTCCTGCCCTTGGATGTAATTTACAGTGTCTGTTGACTTTTGCAATTCCAGCCCTATCTCGCCCTTGGCACCTCACTTTCTTTCAATCACTACCTGGCCAAGGCAGCCGGGTGTTTGGGCAAAGTGTTAACTCCTCCTCTGCCAAGGAGCCCCTAAGCAACTTTCTGTTACAATACTGCAAATGAGAAGGATCTTGGAATTGTTGTAAAAAAGAAGCTGAATATGGGTCAACAATGTGATGTGGCTGAAAAAAGGGCAAATTCAGTTTAGGCTTCCTTTATAGAAGTATCACTTCCAAATCACATGAAGCACTACTTCGCTTTACTCAGAACTGGTTAGGCCTCATCTGGAGTACTGTGTCCAGTTCTGGACACCACAGTTGAAGAAAGATGCAGACAAGCTGGAAAGACCTCAGAAGAGGGGAACAAGGATGATGCAGGGACTGGAAACAAAGCCCTATGAAGAGAGATTGAAAGAACTAGTCATATTTTACCTCGAGAGGAGAAAACTGAGGGGATATAAGACAGCACTCTACAAGTACTTGAAAGGCTGTTGCAAAAAGGAAGGGCAGAATTTCTTCTCAGTCATCTCAGAGTGCAGATGATGTAAGAATCCCAGTTGGATTACTGTAACGCGCTCCACATGGGGCTGATCTTGAAAACAGTCCAGATGCTTCAGCTGGTACAGAATAAAGTGGCCAGGCTGCTGACGGGCACTGGTCGTTATTCTCACATAAAGTTGGTCCAACTGGCTTTCAGTTGAAGTCCGGGCCCACTTCAAGGTGCTGGTTTTGACCCAAAAAGTCCTGAACAGCTTGGGACCGGGATAACTGAAGGAATGTCTCCTTCCTTATATGTCCTCACGCCCCATAAGATCTGCAGGAGAGGCTCTGCTCTGGGAACCCTCCCTGAATGAAGTAAAAAGGACATCTACTTGGAGTAGGGCCTTCTCTGCAGTGGCGCCCAGATTGTGGAATGCACTCCCTGGAGAGGTTTGCCTGGCGCCGAGCCTATATTCTTTTTGGTGCCAGGTCAAAACTTATTCAATTTTTTTTAAATAATATTTTAATGGTTTTAACAGTCACTTTTGATTTATTTTTACTGGTTATATGTTATTTCTTATATCGGTATGGATTGTTTTAGTGTATTCTGATTTTAATTATTGTAAGCTGCCCTGAAATGTCATACATAAAGGACGGCATATAAAAGTTTTAAATAAATAAATAAATAAAATAATAATGAGTTACAGGAACAGGTTCCAGCTAAACAGAAATAATTTCCTGACTGTTACAGCAGTACAACAGTGGGACCAATTATCTAGGAAGGTTATGGGTTTTCCCACACTGGAGGCATTCCAGATGCAACTGGACAGCCTTCTGAGAAGGATGGTTCAACTTGGGGAGTGGACCTGATGGCCCTCTGGCTCCATCCATCTCTACCATTCTGTGAAATTAATGGAGGAGGAGGCTATCACTGCCTACTAGCCTAGGCTGCATACACCAGTTGCTGAAGAGCTTGGGTGAGCAAAACTCCTGCCCCATTCTGCTTGAGGGATCCTGTTGACAGCTGCTTTGCCCCTCTGTGAATGGAGTGCTGGACCAAATGGACCATTGGTCTGATTCAGCACTCTTATGGTTTCTTATGTTCCTTCTTGAAAACCCTGCAGGACTCACAAGCTGCATATCTCACAAGGTAACTTTGTATGTGGCCATTAAGTAAATTATTAAAACACAACACACAGCAGGTTAAGGCATGCTTTGGCTTAAGCACTGGCAAAAAGATATTCTATATTTTCTTGGTAAGTTGCTTTGGTTATGACAAATATATTTAATTTTATTTCATTGTAAAGGTTTAACTGTCCAGGTGAATTGCAGGTGAAGTTATTTTTGTGACAATACAGAGGTCATTATGTTGTGTTGACATCACTGACATTAAAACTATGTTGTTGTTTTAAAGGAAGATTGAAATATTAAGATCATATAAGATATCTATAATAAAATTCCCAGCTCTACCTGTCAGAGACTTCCTTTTTACAAACCCTGATTTTTAAACCTTTCAGATTGTCAAACTTGACTAATTTTGAAGCAAAAGAGGTCTTTAAAGGGTTTGAAGCAAGGCAATAACCTTGAATATTTTTAAGCAGAAAGAAAGAAGCTTAACCATATTTCTGAGCAGTCTAAAGAGACATAATTTGAACACTGCTTATAGCTAGTGCCTCTTTATTTTCAGATTTCAGGCTTTTAGAATCTACAGTTTAAACCTAAGGGGGAATTTTTCCTCTTTGAACAAAATTACTTGAAATGGAAATTGCATTACTGACCTTGGACAATCTCCTAAAGATAATATGCTTTGAAAAAAATCACCCTCTCTTTGAGTATAGCTAGCCTTCTAAGAGAAAAAGTGACAAAATGTGTCTCCCAGTAGGAATATAACAGTTTATAAAAGATTAAAACCATTACATATTTAGTGTCATCAAGGGAAAGGAAGCCACCTAGTATACTTCAAGAGTGATCTCAAAATGTGTAATCCTCAGGCATCAACTTGTAGGCTGGGCTCACATTTAGTATAGTCATATGATGTTTTATTATTATTTTTTAATGTCTAAGGTCTGTGTAAGTACTTCTGGGAACAGTATGCATGTAAACTGTTCCTAGTGGCTTTGTTTCTCCCTTACCTCCTAAGAATAATTTTAATATACATACATTAATATATACAATTTTAATATGCATACACCATTACAGGTAAAAGAAAAGCAAGCTCTGGATAAGCCAAGACCCCCATTGGTATCAATTTGTAATTCTTTTTCAGGAATTCTATGTACAGCAGGACAAAAGGCCAAAAGAACACTCTAGCACTCCTGCTATGGGAAGACAAATTAATACTCATTATCAATTGCTAGCTTTTTCCAAAACTCTTTTGTATTCAAGGAGCAATAAATCACATTTTTTTTCAGCATCTGTATGAAGTCATTCTAGCAACGTGCCAATCAAAAAGCTGTCTTGAAAGATGCATAGTAAGGACTGAAATGAGATGGAATATCTGTGATCAGATCTTTCTTGTCTTTCTTTGCATAAAGAAACCATGGTGGAAGAAGAATTTTGAGCTGAACCACAGATCTGGGGTAGTGGGTGGAACTTTCCCCTACTTTCTTTGATTTAACTGTCCTTCCTGAAGGTCCTATTAGCTAGAGAGGAGGGGAAAAGGTAAATAAAGAGAATATATATACTTTTCTTGCCCCTTGTCTACCCAGTTTAAATTCAAGAGAGAGAGGACAGGGTTAGTGTTAGGGCACATGTTATGGTTTCCACAGTTGTTTGAAGTGCAGAAGCAAAAGTTTGTTCTGTCCCTTTTCTGCATCAGTTTGCGTTTTAATTAAACATTTGCACAAAACTTCTCGTGCATTTTTCTATGCATTGCTCCTGTAATGCATGCATTCTTCAGGATAATGCATACAAAATTGGTATGCCCTAGAAGAAATATGTACAAAAAATCATACATTTTCACGTGCATTTCTCCTACTAGATGCTTCCATTTCTGTATGCATATGTTGACTGGATAACTGCAAAATTTAGAGAAGTGCAATTCTGAATGGTAAGTGCATTCTAGTTTGCTTTATCTATCCTGGGAAGTACAACCTAAATCAGTTTATACTGCAATGTGAACCAAACACATTTCTCTCCCATAGACAGTTTCACAGCCCTATCCAAATTACTTTCTTCCCATAGAGTTTTAGGCAAATAAAATATATATTTCTAAGGACAGAAAATACTGCCTTTGCCCTGGGCTGGATCGCTGGCTCGGCACTCTTTCCAAGAGACCTTCTGCAACTTGCTGGCTGGTACATAAGAGGTGAACAGTCTCGGCGCTTACACTACACAAGACAAGCTGCCCCACTGTGAGAGTCTCAGGGGCAAACGCCCTCCATGCATCTGTCCCTATATTCCTTGGCCCCACTCATTCATCATGACACACATATTTCTTCCTTTTCCATCCTAAGATTAGACACTAAACTTCTGCCTCTATGTGTCATGCTCTTTTTAAAGTTGTTTCCCTGTAAGTTTTAGTTCGTAAGATATTTTCCCACATTTAAGAAACATCATATAGATCTCATCAGCTGCAGTGGCGTATTTGTCTCTGTTATGGTTGATTGATAGTTTCCAATTACATACGTGTTAATGGGTTTTTGTGTTGTCACTTTTTCCTCTTAGAAGTACTATTAAATCAACTTAAATTCCTGACTGACTGTGCAGACATAATTCATCTATTTCAGCCTGTACTCACTATTCTCTTTGTAAACACTTTTATATATGAAAATCATAGAAAGAAATATTTCCTAGCTGTTTCTGGACATATTCTGTCACCTGGGGATTTTTAGTCAGAAATGATAGTACAAAAATGTATCTGTAACAGTGATAATCCCCTTAGTATGTTGACATTGGATGCACTGAATATCATATGAGGCATTATTTAATTTTGTAATAAATGTACATATTTTTGTACAATTTCCCCCAATCTATGTAAGTGTCAGCTCATCCTTATTTGCTGAAGATCCATGCTCATGAAAGTCACTGTGGGATTATTTGAGGGGAACATAATGAATTAATCTCTTATTACTGAAGTTTTCTTGTTCTCAAGATACCCTTGTGTGAAATGAAGGCAACATAAATGTCATTCCTGAGTTAGGTAATGAAATCTCTGAGTGCAACTGATACATATTTTTAATTTGGTACAGTAACTGATGAATATGTGCAGTTTGGTGCAGAAAATGGTTGCCCATGCTCTTGTCCAAAGAAGCTTTCTCCTATATCATAGATCTAAAACCAACCCAGCAGGAAATTGGACCCCCAATTTGTAAGAGAACAAGGATTATGTAAATGAGATTATGGCCACTTACTAAACTTGGAGAGCCCCATGTCCTTGGGTTACTTTCATTTCTCTGCTTCAGGGCAGAACTTACCCAACATTATCTAATCCAAGTGTTTCTCTGTCTGAATGCAAGTGTAGGAAGTCTATATCTTAACTGGGATGTATGCCATTGGCAGACATAGTGAATGTTCCTTCCATACCAGTGGAATGAACTCCCATTCCTTGTCCTCTCCTCTAGCAAATATGTTTGGGCCTTCTGACCTATACTGATACTACCATTATTTCCATCCTCATTCCTTTTCCCTTTGATACTGTTGCTGTTTTTGACATTTATTTAGTACAGAGCGGGATGGGGATCAAAAACTACCCTCCCATACTAGGGTTGGGATGAACCCTATCAGAATCCCTCCCTCCAAGCATTTGTGGGCTTCCTCTTGTGATTGGCCTGGTCTTCCAAAGAGAAGTGAGCTGAGAGGAAGTTCATAAACACCTGTGAAATGAATGTTGTGCAGCTAGCAGTGTTCTTCTGGGTCAGGTGCAGTGACGCAAATGGCAGCTGTAGACAGCGTGGATGAGGGATTCTGGTTATGCAGTGGTTGTGTGGGACACCTTTTCTGGTGGGACCTCACAGCAACCTTCTTTGGTGTCAGGAGCAGTAGTCCAAATGGTCTATGTCCAATTGGCACAGGAGAGACACATTCCTTGTGTAGTGTGAGGCACACACCAGGAAGTTGGACTCAGGGCTACTGTGAAGCAGACCAGAGTCCAAGGAGTCCAGCCAAGGGAATCTGGAACATTCTCACTCCAAAATGGATTTGTCATACATCCCTTCCTGTACACTGAGGAATACATGAGGGATAGTAGGCTTGCTCTATGCTTTGCCATGTTTAAATATACACAGGTATGTACCTCAGTCTCTGAAATCCATGGGACTTAAAAAAAATCTTATCTCTGAATTTTGCCTGTGCTTTTTATTTATTTATTTTTAATCCAATGGTTTGCCATTCCATTGACAGAAGGGCTCCATCTGCTGATGAAAGGAACTCCAATCCAGCGGAGGGTGCCATGGGTGGAAGCAGGAAGACAGTTGTTGCCAATTTTCCTTTCCTTTGCATTTCCTGTGTTATTTTCCATACTATTCCAGATTCCCTCAGCTCCCAGGAGCAGTTTTTCAGGAAGCACAGGATGCAGAAGCAAAAATAATCACATCCAATTTCCACTAGCAGGAACAGCTCATCAGTTGAGTTCTGTTCACAGCAGTTTAGAATCTAAGCCAAGAGTGCAGGGGATAGAAAATTACAGTAAAACCTTGGATTGCATGTATAATTTGTTCCAGAAACATGCATGTAACCCAAAGAACTTGTATATCAAAGCAAATTTCTCCATAAGGTTCAATGTAAAGAAGGTTAATCCATTCTGTAACTTTTTTTTTTAATCACAAAAATTTGAAGTAGGTGCGCTTGGAGCGGGAGGGAGACGACGCACACCCGCAGTGTGAGAGAGAAGAACTGGCACTCAGTTGTGACGTGACGCTCGGCAGACAAAGCACGCATAATACTCGTACTGCAAGACATCGCTCATTTATCAAGTTAAAACTTAGAAAAACTTTTTGCTTGTCTTGCAAAACACTCGCAGACCAAGTTACTAGTAATCCAAGGTTTTACTGTATGTGATTTATCTAGATAAGATTTTATTTATCTCATTTTTATTTTTTAAAATAATGTGTAAAATACTAAATTTCTCTCTTAAGTTAAGCATTAGCCTAGTTACAACTGAATATTACCATATATAAAAAACCAACAGAAAAGTAAATATATTTATTAATCAAATATTTACTTTTTGTAAGCCATCCAGAGACTTGTTAATATTGGCATATAAAAACTTTAAATAAATAAATACGCATGCAGCAGCCAGACTAATAACAGGGATCAGACAATCTGATCATATAGCACCAATTGCAACCCAAATTCCACTGGCTGCTTATATCCTTTGGTCCTGGTTTTAACTTTAAAGGTGCTGGTTTTAACCTATAAAGCCCTACATGGCTTCGGACCACAATTCCTGATGGAGTGCCTCTCCTGACCTTCTACCCAGACTCTATGATCAAGTTCTAGGGTTAATCTCAGATGGCCACCTCTAAGAGAGGCTCAGTTGGTGGCAACAAGGAAAAGGGCCTTTTCAGTGGAAGCCCCTCAGTTATGGAACAAGCTCCCCCTCCCCCCGGCACCAAACTTACTAACTTTTTGGTGCCAGGTAAAGACTGCCCTCTATTCAGGACTTTCAAGTAATTTTGGGACCACTAGCAGCTAAAAGGTCTGAATGTCTTTTCTTCTTTAAGTTTATACACACACACTCACACACACCCTATTTAATATGTTTTTATACAATGTAGCCTTTACTGGTTTTTTAAAATGTGTTTTGTGAGTCACCCAGAAAGCTTCAGCTGTTGTACCATATAGTCATTAATTAAATAATATAGTTACTTAAAACTGAATAACCATTAACCCATTTTCTCCTCCCTCCAACACCTTTTTTTTTGCAAAAGCTCACATTGAGCTTCTGATGTCCTATAACCATCACTCTGTAACCTCTTACTAAGTGAAGTTACCTTCCAAGATTACTCTGTCACATTTCTTGCCAACAAATTTTTCTTCACCTGAACTCTATTTTACCTCTTGTCCTTTGACTTTACTTTTGCAATTAATCTCTCCTACAGAACCATGAAAAACAGGCACGTGGGGGAAATCAGACCACTGCCACATAGTTTTCTTTACCTATTAAAGCAGCAATAGCTCCAGAGAATTGCAGCAGGCCGGTGAAGCATGGAGCTTCCCTTCTAGAGCCTGGCGCTATTGAGCCCTGCACATTAAGGCTGCCAGGACCTCAGGGTGTGTGGACAGCAGGTCGCCCCAATCATAGCAGTCACTTTAACCTACCAACTAGGAGTTGAGATGCTTAACAAAGTTCTTCTCATCCAAAGTTCACTCCGGGGTTGTAGATTCAAAATTGCCTTTCTTGTCTTTTAAACAATACAGAGGCACTGACAATATGCCGGTCCTAATTCTGATTTTACCTGAGCATGTGCACTTTGTTGCACATTTTTGTTTTGTTTCTCTTTAAGTGTGTTCAACCATCTCTGTGTATTGATCGGAAGATATCAAGTTTTCCTTTCACAATGTGATTTAATCAAAACACATGTGCACACATGAATGCTGATTTAATTGCTGCATAAAAATGCAATTCTTGTGTGAAAATACAATCATGCCGCAATTCCATTTTCAATGCACATGTGCATTTATATGCAATGGTAACCTGTAACCAAAATAGGAATAAACAGACAACTGCAGGACACAACAGATGCACCAGCTATGGATTTACTTTCTGAAAGTCTTTAGGTTAAACTGGATGGTAAACAGAATTCAGGGTTGAGCTAACCCATAAAAAGGGGTGGCATGAGAAGGAGCCAAATGACCTAGGCTGGCAGGAAATTCTTTCAAGAAGATTTTTCAGGAGGAGATTGAGTTTTTATCAGAGCTACGCAGTAAGTGCCATGCATTCTGTTGACCCTCTATGAATAACATCCCACAGATGCAGATAGTTCTTTTTTTAACTGTGCACTCTAATTTGGATGTGTGATATAGATACCACCAAATACTAATGATTTTGGAAATCTTAGTTCAGAATCCACAAATGTTCAGAGCAAAGATGCATGGGCAATTCCGCCTTAAATAGGGAATTGCATGCTTGAATACTTTCCTATATAAAAACACTTCCTGCATAAATATCCACGTACACACACACACTTGAGAATGCTTTCTCCTTAACATGATAACTTTCTACTGGCAGCTAGTTTAGGTGGGAGGAGATCTGAACATGTGGACCTGTCCTTGCAGTCAGAAGTGCTGCAATCCACCAATCTACTACCATGTGAGTCTCCAGGATAGTTTTGTCCTTAGTCTATTTATACCAGAAACCTAGCTGGGGAAAACAACAAAGGCTTTTGCCTTCCATCTCAGCTTCTATGCATTATTATTCTCTGTTCCATTCTAAGCCCAATGAATGGTGTCCAATTTATTATATACATATTTGGTTCTCCCTTAATTTATTTTGTTATTATATCAGTTTCCAGATGTCACAAAAAAACAAAAACAAAAAACCTTGGCCTGCAATCAATAGCAGGGTCTGAAATATTGTTCCTGTTTATCTCCATGGAGACTGAAGTAAATTCACTGTTGTTGCAACGTGTTAGGACTGTGTTTATCAATATGTAGGTCATGCACAGAACCTGCAAGGAGATCACCAGAGCTATTTATTTAAAAGGTTAATGTGCTGACTGTCTCCATATCCATAAGAACTCCAGTAAACCCTCTTAGCCCTGTGTCAAAACCCTCTTGAAGTGATAATAGCTTGACTCAAAATGTGAATTTCATTGCAGCATCAAAATAAAACCCAGAGATGAGCCTTATGTCCTTAAGTGCCTCTGCATCCCATTAATCTGTAATAAAAGCTGTTTTCTTCATCTGACAGAGGGGAACCCTGAAATATAAGCTTTAAACATCTGACAAAGAGTACAGAGATACAATACTTCAATCCTTCTAGCTGATTTTTGGGCTGGAGGTGGGGGTCTGGTTCTAAGCAGGCAAGGATGCACAAGGTCCTTCACAAACATGCAGAGATGTCCGACCATATTTAATCTGTGCTTCTTATCGCAGATCTTAAATCATAGATAAAGCTCATGGCAGCCTCCAGAGCAATTCTAAATGTATATTTTCAGATATTCTACAGGTCTTTATAAACGATGGGGGGGGGAATGATAATCTACACATGGGAATCCATATTTGCTTGTAGCTAGCATATGAAACTGCCAATATTAAGAGAACAGTCTCAGGGAAAAGCTAGTCTCTGTGTCATGAAAGGAGTGATAAGGGTAGCAGGAGCAGGAGAAAGACAGCAAAGCTACTTTTCCAGAATAAATTTAGCTACCCAAATACTGAAGCTATTCTTTTTGTGTGGGGAAGTATTTTTTAACAAATTACAACGTATCAATGCAGACATGCCCATGTTCACACTAATATGAACTTATGACATATAAAAGTATGTGTCACTCTAGCTACGTGCTGAAAATTTTACCAACGTAGGAATTAGACTTTGAGCTAGGCACTGTATGAACCTCTGCAGTTGTGCTGGGCTTTAGATGGCCAACATAAAAGGATGAGGAACTGGGGAGGTGAGGTCAAGGACTGGTATTGTGAGGCTGTAACCAATAAGTATGTGCCCTTTGTCAGCTCGCTTCAGCCTAAGTGGAGGGGCAGCATGGTGTAATGGTTAAAGCATTGATTGAGGACTCAGAGGACCTGGGTTCTACTCTTCACACAGTGTGAAGCTCACTGGGTGACTTTGGGCCAGTCAAAGATCCTCAGCTCAGTCTACCTTCCTCACATGGTGGTTGTGAATATAAAATAGGGAGGGCGACCATGTGCAGCACTTTGGGGTCCTTGCAAAGAGGAAGAAAGACGGGATATAAGTGGAAGGAGAAAGGAGGTAGTAGTGATTATTACCTCCATGCCCTCTGCCCCCAGTCACGAAACATGAGGGAGAAGATAGTATTTTCTAGTGAAAATGGGTACATGAGGCTCATTTAGGTTACAGTAAAGGCATGCTTTATTCCTACCTGCTATCACAAAAAATGCAAATTTTTCCTCAGCTTCAGTGTAACAGAGAGTAATTTATGACTGCACTGTTTTCTGTAGCAGCCGGAAGATCTTATCCATTGTTGATGGTCTCATGCTATTTATAGCATTGTCACTCCCATTAACTGTTTGTTCAAGTTTCTACACTCACTGGATAAGCACTGGATGTTCATTTTTCGATAGCTTGAAGGGACATTCCAAGGGATTTATATCTATGTGTGAGTATTTGTGAGTGTACACATTTTCTGGTGGCATGACGGAAACCAAACAAAACACGTGCATGCCAAGGAATTTCAGACCGGCTGGCTTTTCAGTCTCCTCATGCTTTCTGCATCTGGATGGGCAGGTGAATGGCACAGGAGCTCAGCTAATTACTAGTGCATGATCACAGGCAAGACATCAAGTAACATCTATGATGAGCATTTTGAGCAATCAGCATGCAGAGTTAGCATGTAATTTTCCCAACCGGCAGCCTCGGCTGGCTGGCTTGCACGGCAACCAAAGGCCTGTGCCAAAATACACTGGTACCCCATAGGTATATATCTGGCCTCTCCTGCAACAAAATACTAATCCTGATAGTCCTTCTCCTAATAAGCCTGATCATCCAGAGTCATGAGTTGGGGGTCCAAGCCTTTCTCCTCAGCTACAGCTGTCACAGTCAGCGTCCTGTCAGATATTGCTCGAATGCAGGGAAGCGATTTGGCCACTTGTTTTTTATATCCCCAAAGAGACTTTCCTGCTCCTGCCTTCATGATTTTTAATGCATTTGTGCTCACTGTCTATGTTTATAAGCTTAGGCTAGCAACTTGAGGAATTGTATGAACAGCTTATGGTGGAATGTTGTAAGATATCAGGTTGTTTAACACCTCAACTGCCCCCCCACAAGTTCCATCACCCCAGAGGTGCTTCTGGGATAGCAATGCATTTGGTCATGCAGGAGTGGAAAACCCCCTGGGATGGCTTACGATGGCAATATAATTTCAGCTCTTTTTCTTTTTTCATTTTGTGTCTGATCCTTTTGGCTGCAGTGCTGCACAGACTTAAATTGCTTAAATACCATTGAAATCAATGAGATTTAAGCGACCAGCTGTTCACAAAATTGCAAAGGTTATCTCTATCCAGGTTTATTCTATGGCTCTTTCAAGCTTCATCAAAAAGCACCAGGAACACCCATCACAACAACCAGAATATAGCTATAGAAAATTTAATGTCAAAATGGCTACAATATTTTGAAGCTGAGCCAGTTTTACTTGTTAAGATTATTTTATTTTGATCTTCCCCAAGCTTGTTGTTTAAAAAGCACAGATTTGAGAGCTAGCATAACATTTAGAAATCTAATATTCCTTAGAGATGAGTTTCCTAGTATAGATGGAAAGGGAAAGGGAGCACATGCCGGAACATAAAAAAATGAGGTCATGTTTTAGATGCAGTCTACCCATCTAAAAAGTGTCCATCACTTACACCAAAAGTACACAGCCTCATTGCATAGATCTCTGAGTTAATATGTAATGGAAATTATGTCAAGATAGTCTAATGCGCTAATAAAAATGAGATATAGAATATACAAGAACTGAAGAGAATGAGGCTCAAAGGTGTCAAAGGCGAGGAAAGGAGAAAAACAAAACTTGGTTTCATGGGTATGGAACTCCATGCAAAAGGGAAACAAGCAGGTAGATAGTGTAGTTATCAGTGCATTCAGACGAGAGATTATTCAAGAGTCTTGCTACAAGGGTCAGGGAAAGCAATGCAAAGAATCTGCTGGGAGATGAGGAAGGAGGAATTACTCTGGCTCAGTGTGCTGTGATCCAAGCTTGTTACAGAACAGCAGTTAGAAGAACACAAGGTAGCCATGACAGCATTTCACATAAGAGATACTGGTGGAAAAGATCACACATGGCACGCTTGCCCACCCCCCCAAAAAAAAAAAAAAAAAAGTAAGGGCCTGCTTAAAGCTGTCGTCATAGGAAAGGACAGCCGATTTCTTCTCCAGTTCAGACTGAAGCCTGAGCTGCAGGATAGTGGCCACTTCTTCCACTCCCACCCACATCCTCATTCTCCCTCACGCATAGAATAATGCTGCTTGATTTGCTGTCATGGAACAAAGGGGAAACATAGAGGAGACAAAATCAGAGAAATGGGGAAGACCTCACCCCTGCCACCAAACTATTCACTTGGTTTGGAAGGAAAAATTCCTGTAGAAATAATATTGAGGGATGCAGATGGTGCAGAGAGCAGAGGGAGGCTCGCTGTGAGAGGTCACCAGGGCTCGCTGTCTCCCATTTGGTGTCCAGTGAGCGGATAAGGGAAAAACAAGCAACTCAGATGGGATGGAGGAATTGTCTTTCCCTCGGAGAGGCTTCAGAGGGAAGGATGACAGCTGCGGCAGGCATGAGTCCACGCCCTGCTGCGGAGTGGATTGAGCTCAATGAGAAACGCTTTGGCAGGGGTGTAGAAAGGACGGCACAGGGGCAGGAGAAGGCTTGTGGGAGAGATAGGTGCGGAAGCAGAACGTGGTAGAGAAGAGGACAAAAAATGCAGGCGGAGGTAGGCCAGACATGAGGCTGCTAGTAGCAGGAGGTGAGGAGGTGAAGGCTGAGGCTGTTTGGGGCCTCAAGGCTGGGAAAGGGATGCAGGACTCCAGGCTGGAGAAGTTGGCACTGGCCCCACAGGAAGGCGACTGCTGAGCCAGGATGGTGCTTCACCCAGCGAGATTTTTGAGGGAACAGCTAGAGCTGCTGCAGTGCTGAAAGGAGCACTTGTCAGTGCTCCCTGTACAGGTTGGAAAGGAAAAGTCAGGTGCTCAGCCCTTCTGGGGCTGGGATGCCATGAGGGGAATGTCAGAGAAGCGTCACTCCCTGCCCTAGACTGAACCAAAGGACTGCGTGTGTTTGTCTCTCCTGATAAGGCTGGTGAGCCGTCTAGGATAGAAATGGTGCTAATTACTGACCAAAAGCTAATTCCATAATAACCAAATTACTGGAAGAACCAGAATTGTTTTTGCATGTTATTCCATGGAATGGGGGAGTTTTAATGTTCCTCTTCCTTCACCAAATCCTACACTCACTCATTCCAATTTATTGCCTAAGCTCACTTTGGAGCCAAAAAAAGGGGAGGGGGAGGTAGTGGAAAAGGGCCAGCCCAGCCCTGCAGATTTCTGCGGAAGGCAGCCTTCTCCCCTTTTCTCTGCCCCCAGTGGAAGAAGTTCTGCAACTAACTCCTAAGTGTGCAGAACAAGCTCTTGATGACTCAAAGACTTGGAACTGACCTCATTCCTCCATTATTTCTCAGAAATTTTCTGAGGCAATCTGAAGTGTGCATTGGAAATTTTTCCATCTCTCCTTGTTTCCTGATCACACATCCGCTAATTAAAATTGTGGGAAGTCACTTAACTGTGACTTCCCGTGCATGCTAATTCTTCCCAGTAAATATCCCCCTTTCCATTTTGTTCTGACAACTGGGAGAACCAAGAGGCGGAAGATGACTTAAGCCAGTGGTTTTCAACTACCGGTCCGTGTGAAATTCCTTTTTGTTTCTACCTCAGAGGTCCCTGAGGTGGTTCTCCTGCTTTTGCTGGTCCCCAGCTGTGGAAAGATTGAAAATCACTGTCTTAAGCCAATTCCACGCTACCAATTTTGCTGGGAGAAAAACCCATTCATGATTTTCCCAAAAATTAGCAATACAACAGAAACACATGGTTGGAAATCCAATATATACCTTCTCTCACTCTATGCATACACTTGGAAAGTCCAAAAAATGGCCTTTGAGCTCTTTGCAAAGCAAGGAACCCACACATCAAGTTGCAATATGATCATGGTCTTGCACAGCCTTTGGAAATGAATGCCTACAGACCATGGCTGTACGAAGCCTTCCGTACTGATGCTAATTTTACCGATATAGCAAGAGTGGCACCCGCAGCCAGCAGGTACTTGACAGACTTCATTCTTTTAAAAAGGTAGGCTTGAGAAGATGAATGGCTTCTCCCATTGTGATTCAGTTGGGAAATGTTTTCATAGCTTGTGCTACCATTCAAAATATCTCTAATTAATGCTGTCAGTAACTGTTTCACACAAGAGGTTTATTTTAGCAAAGCATTTGAACTCAATCAATTAATTTTGGCTGCACATGGCTCTATGAATTATTGAAATAGCCACACAGTTACTGTGGGAAACACATTAAATAAACCCACTTCTCATAAACAAAAACCGTTCTTGACAGTGATCTCCTCCAATTTACCATTAGTAAAAATCACTATTTTGCTATATGTCAGCAGGCGTCAGTCTTCTAAGTGAAATGAAAATGCTAAATGGAAATAAAATAGACTCTGGAAATCTGGAGAATTCCACCACTGGTTCTACTGCTGCCCTGTACCTGATCATCATGCACATTGTGAGCAGGCTCAGATGAGGCTTTAGAGCATGGGTCCACAAACTACGGCCCAGGGGCCGAATCCGGCCTGCCTCAGAGGTTTTGGACTCACCACGCCCATGCCTGCCTTGCCGCACGCACCCATGTAGCAGGGCAGCAGTTTGCTCACGCGGAAATCGTTTTGGACTCACTCGGAGAAAACAATCTCCGAACAAGCAAACCACTGCCTTGCCACACGTCCCGCCCCTGCCTTGCCTTGCCTCATAACACGCGTGCCTCTGCCCGCTCACCAGCCTGCACCTGCTGCCAACACTACCTTGCCAGCCCACCACCGGCACCTTTCAACTGGCCCCCTGTTCAAAAAGTTTGAGGACCCTTGCTTTAGAGGGACAGTCCTTTTATTAGAGATTATCAAGTTGCAAAACAGCATAAATGAAAGTAGTGCTTGAGCAGTGGGAGAAGCATCTGCCCATGTGAAGAGCTGAATACGAACTAAACCGTCCCCTCCTTCCCACCATTTCAGAAAAGATTCTGACTCCACCTCAGGGTGGCTCCTGATCGCAGGAACACGGACACTTCGTAACTGGTTTGCTCACTTTGCTTGTCATCTTCTTACACTGTCAAGGTGCTCTCCTCAATTTTTGCCCAACCAGCTCTGGAATGTTTCCCTCCTTTTCCAAGGCAGGCTAATTCTGTTGCTCTGAGTACCTTTGCTAGATGCCCTTGAAACTGAAAAGTCACCCGCCCACCTCTGGCCCTTCAATGCCTCCTCAGAATTGGATGGGTCGATAGGAACAGAATATAACATATGAGAAGTGGGGCTGCTCTCTACAATCAGGCAATATTCTCTAACGGAGCTCCAGATATTTTGGCATGTCAGTTCCAGGAGCATGGCTAATGGTCAACGATGGTGTGAGCTGCAGTCTAAAACATCTGGAGACTACCAGGTCGGGGAAGGCTGCTCTAGGTTTAATATCCGACCTTATTAATTAACACAACAGATGGTTTCCTATTCATCATTTCATGAAGTACCTACTGAATTCCAGACTAAAGGAAGGCATTAAAGGTACATGGGCCTTTGTGGAAAGAGAGGGACATATTTTAACATTCCCCTTATCTTACCATCACACAAATAAGATAATTTAGTAATGCAATGATTCTTTGACATCAAAGTGGATTAGACCAGCCTTCCCCAGTCTGGATCCATCCTGATGTGTTGGGCTAAAGGTCCCATCATTTCTGACCATTGGCCATACAGGCTGGGACTGTTGGAAGTTAGAGGCGGAAACATTTGTGCTGGAAGAGACTAAATGAAATTTCTCTTCAGAAATGAAAACCAAGCTTGATATATTTTCTTGACTTGCTTTGACTTTTAAAGGCTGCCATTTAGAAGGCAGTCTGGCAGGTAAAGTTTTCCCACGACTTCATAAGCATGCCAAATAATATGGCAGGCTGTCCCAGTGTGGTGTCTTGGTTAAGAGCATGGGACTGGGACTCATGTGATCTGGATTCTAGTTCCTGCTCAGCAATGAAGCCACTTCGGTGACTTTGGGCCAGTCACAGACGCTGAGCCTCACCTACCTCCCTGAAATGATAATATGAAGCACATTAGATAGGAAGATGCATAGCAGGCCAGATACTCTCATTTCAATCTGCTTTGTGGTCTCAACAAACAAACAAGTTTTGTGGCACTTCTGTTAACCTCACATATCTGGAGAAGAAAGAGGTGGTATTAGCAAGCAGACAAGGAGAGTAAAGATGCACTTTACTGATGCTCACACCAGTCCTTCCATGTGAAATGGTGGAAGGAAGCTCCTTTTTCCGGGACATCAGTGCTTCCGGTTTTTCCAGTGACCCACGCATCCCTCAGGTAGGCCATGCAACCACCCATCAAAAATGAAGGCAGCCCTGCTGCAATGGCATCCCCAGCGGAGTGCCCACTTCTATCAGCGCCCAGTGAGACAGGACATCTGGAATGGTTCACTGATGTCTGAATCCACAAGCAAGCACCGTGCCAGCAGGGCAAGCATTTCTTCTTCAAACATATATAGGAAAAAATGGGTTGCCAGTGAGAAACAGGACAGGAGGCTAGACTACTGTAGGCTAGACTACTGCATGCATCTTTACCAGTGGAGCCAATTTCTCAAAATAACTTGGGGAATCACATTTAAATTTCAAGAGACTAAAGTAAATCTTTAATATTTGATTCATAATCCATAAATATTTACACAAGCAGGCCTTTTCTGTGTATTGCAAACCCACCAGAGGTTTCATATTTTTAGCAAGTATGGCTAATACAACTTTACAATTCCCTTTCCCAAAGCTTCTAATAACCAATGATTCAGTCACTCTCAACAGTCCAAAAGCTATGAGTAGACAAGCAGCAAACTCATGACTCAGATTCATAAATAATTTGTCACACTCTTGGAAAGGAATGCCCAATTTGGGGGAAATGACCAAAAAAGAAGTTAAACTAAGCCCCTGGGAGGCTTTTTTTCAAATCTTTTTGTGCCATCTTTACCAGTACTATGATTATTTTAATAAAATGTTGAATATGAATAAACGTACACCAAGTCTTTGAAATACAAACCATTTCTTTTAATCAGTGATGTCAACTGTCTTTAGGATGCCTTTTAAAATTCCAGTGAAATCCATTCAGGTGGGTAAGGATTTACTTACAATATAACAAATGGCTAACAAGAAGCAAGCCTCAAATTGAAATTACAGCCAGAAATGGAGGATAGCAAAAAAGGCTATCTTCATACAACATATGGTGCACTGTCATCTCATGTGACAGTCTAAAATCAAGGGAAGGGTATTATTGAGGTCAGGGCATGCTGAAAAGAACAACCCAAAAGAATATCCTGCCATTCAAATTTATATATTTTTTTTCTTACTCTCTTCCACTTACATAAATAATTCAATCTACATTCTAAATATGTGGTCATTTTCTGACAAAAGCTTTAATATTTATGAGATAAAATTATATAAACTAGCAACTGGGGCAACCTATACAGGTGTAACCCATATAGCTGATATAGCATGCTAACAGAACTTAACCATATCCATAACCATTCAACATTTTCTCCCTTCATACAGAAATTTCCTTGAAAGGTAAATTTTGCAAGGCTCGTGACTTTTTGCGGATTCTTTAGCTAATACTTTTAAGTTTCAGATTGACATGCCAACTGGCCCCACAGAAGAGGATCTAAGGAAATCAGGCAATGAATGAAGGCCGTTCATCAGTAATGCCCTGGCAGGGCTTTTCCCACTTCTTCCAAGAAGACTAGACAAAAACTTTGTAAATAAAATTCTTTATTATGTTAAAGGTGACCAGCTAGGTAGGGTTTTTGATACAAAAGAGGATTATTGCAGAACTCAGTAACAAAGGAAACAAGCAGTTGGAATGATATGAAATGATTCCAAAATGAATTACTCCCTTCCCTTCCAAACCAAAAAGAAGAAACGCCACCTTCAGGATGGATCCTGCTGGTTATGGGCAAGGATAACCAATGTCTGACACTTCTCAAATGGTCCACCCTCTTAACCTGATGCTGCATGGTTACACTAACGAAGTTGGCTCTGCCCTCTTCCATATGTGCTACGTCACTAGACTTTCCACAGAACTTCAGACCACAGTATGGGAGAAAGGACCCAATCCCTGAAAATGATCCCACAGGAAACAGTAAAGGGGTGAACCTTAAACTAAAGCTGCAAGAACCCTGAGCAACTTCTGTAGTTCCTTGCAGTTCAGTAGTGCTGCAAATGATACTAGACAAGTTGATGCTGCAACTATGTTTTACATTAAAGCTCACAACAAATCCCATCTGAAACACCCCGACAGCAACCCAGAAAATATGAAACTAAAGTAATTTGTCACTATCTTAATTTTTCATAAAAGGTTAAGTGACAAAGAATGATACACCCATACAAGAAGTAGCTACAAGTCCTAAAACAATCCTACAGTACTTGAGTAAAGTAGATTTTTAAACTTAGTTTATGAATCACAGCCAATGTGAATTTCCATTAGATAGTAGATCAGTCTAAATCCCAATTTACCCTTTTCATCTTTTGGTTACAATCTACTTAAAAGTAAATACTTTAAAGCAAGGGCATCATCTATCAGCTGATACTTGTATATTTATTTATTTATTTATTTATTAAAACATTTTTATGCCGCCCCATTCGCCGAAGCCTCGGGGCGGCTTACAACAATAAATTAATATAAACATTAAAAATCCAAAAAATACAATATAAAATAAGCCGCCCTGGCCAGATAAAATCAGTTAATACTAACAGTTAAAATACCGCTTAAATAAAAAGGGTTTTCGCCTGGCGCCGAAAAGCAAATAACGACGGCGCCAGGCGGACCTCTCTGGGGAGCGTGTTCCATAAGTTGGGCGCCACCGCAGAGAAAGCCCTCCTCCGAGTAGCCACCCTCCTAATTTCCTTCCCAGAGGGTTCCCGGAGAAGGGCCTCTCCCGCTGATCTCAAGGGGCGGCTGGGCATATATGGACGTAAGCGCTCCTTCAGGTAACCAGGACCCAAGCCGTTTAGGGCTTTATAGGTCATCACCAACACCTTGAATTGGGCCCGGACTTCAATGGGAAGCCAGTGAAGCTGACGGAGAACTGGAGTCATGTGAGCATAACGCCCAGTCCCCGTCAACAGCCTGGCAGCTCTATTTTGAACCAACTGAAGTATCCGGACCGTCTTCAAGGGTAGCCCCACGTAGAGCGCGTTACAGAAGTCAAGACGGGAAGTCACCAGTGCATGTGTCACTGTCGCCAGGCAGTCGTTCTCCAGGTAGGGGCGCAGCTGATGAATCAGCCGAAGCTGGAGGAAAGCGCTCCTCGCCACTGCTGTTACCTGAGCTTCCAGTGAGAGCTCCGGGTCGAGGAGCACTCCCAAGCTGCGGACCTTGTCCCTAGGAGGGAGTGCAACCCCGTTCAGGGCAAGGGTCACTTCACCCTCTCCGAAGCCCGATCCGCCAACCAACAGGATCTCCGTCTTGTCTGGATTGAGCTTCAGTTTATTGGCCCTCATCCAGCCCATTACCTCGGCCAAGCACCGGTTCAGTACAGCCACTGCCTCACCTGGATTGGTGGAAAACGAGAGGTAGAGCTGGGTATCATCAGCGTACTGATGATTCCGCAGCCCACACCTCCTGATGACCTCTCCCAGCGGTTTCATGTAGATGTTAAACAGCAAAGGGGACAAAATGGACCCCTGCGGTACTCCATGGCATAACTGCCATGGCGCAGAGCCATAGTCCCCCAGCACCACCTTCTGGAACCGGCCGTTGAGATAGGAGCGGAACCACTGCAAAGCAGTGCCTCCGACCCCCAATCCCGCAAGCCTATCCAGAAGGATACCATGGTCGATGGTATCAAAAGCCGCTGAGAGGTCCAGGAGAACCAACAGGGACGCACTCCCCCTGTCCTTCTCCCTGCACAGGTCATCGTACAGGGCGACCAAGGCAGATTCAGTACCGTACCCGGGTCTGAAGCCAGACTGAAATGGGTCCAGATAATCAGTTTCATCCAAGAGTGCTTGGAGTTGTCCCGCCACCACTCGCTCTAACACCTTGCCCAGAAACGGGATGTTGGCCACAGGTCTATAGTTAGTGGCCATCTCTGGATCCAGTGACGCCTTCTTCAGGACCGGTCGGACTACCGCCTCCTTTAAAGGGGCAGGCACCCGACCCTCCCTCAGAGAAGCGTTAACCACTTCCAAGATCCAGATCCCAGTCCCGTGCTTGGAATTCTTTATTAACCAAGACGGGCAAGGGTCCAATAGGCAAGTGGTGGGACGTACTTGTCCAAGCACCTTGTCCACATCATCGGGCCGCAACAACTGAAATTCATCCAATAATTCTGGACCAGACGGCAGCATTGGCGTCTCCCCAAAAACCTCTGAATCAATAGTGGAATCCAGCTCGTGACGAATCTGAGCGATTTTCTCCCTGAAATGCCTGGCAAAGTCGTCACAGCGGGCCTTTGAGGGTGTAACCAGGTCTTCTTTCCGACCTGGGTTAACCAGGCCATGCACACTCGAAAAAGCTCCGCTGGACGGCATTGTGAGGAGGCAATGGAAGCGGAAAAAAACCTCTTTTTCGCCGCCCTCACCGCCACAGCATAGGCCCGATAGTGGGCTCTCAAGTGTGTTCGGTCAGATTCATCTCGTGATTTCCTCCACCTATGCTCTAGCCGTCTCCCAACCTGCTTCATCGCCCTCAATTCAGGAGTGTACCAAGGGGAAGAGCGGGCTCTGCCTGGTGGGAGAGGACGCTTAGGAGCGATCGTGTCAATAGCCCTGGTCATCTCCCCATTCCATAGTTCGACCAGAGCCTCGACAGGAGCACCCGACTTGTCAGCCGGAAACTCCCCCAGGGCCTTCAGGAATCCTTCCGGATCCATCCGGCTCCGGGGGTGGACCCACACAATCGGGTCCGCACCCTTACAGAGGGAGAGGTCGCTCTCGAGCACAAACCTCACCAGAAAGTGATCTGACCATGACAGGGGAGTCAAGCATAAATTCCTCACCCTCAGACCACCCTCCTCCTGCCCCGTCGAGAAAACCAGGTCCAGAGTGTGTCCACGTTCATGGGTCGGGCCGGTGACATGTTGAGACAGCCCCATGGCCGTCATGGAGGCCATGAAGTCCTGAGCCGCCCCGGAGAGATCAGTCTCGGCATGGAGATTGAAGTCCCCCAGGACCAACATCCTGGGGGTCCTCAACACCAGGTCCGAGACGATCTCCGTCAGCTCACGTAGGGAGACTGTTGGGCAGAAGGGTGCACGGTACACCAACAGAATCCCCAATCTGTCTCGTTCACCCAACACCAAGTAGAGGCACTCCAGCCCTGGTCTCGAAGGGACAGGAAGTCCGGTGAGAGCGATGGAAGCTCGGTAAACCAAAGCGACCCCCCCTCCCCTCCCCTCTGGGCGTGAGCAGTGCTGAACCAGATACCCGGGCGGGCACACTTGGGAAAGGGCCACATCCCCCCCTTCTCCCGCCCAGGTCTCTGTGATGCAAGCCAGGTCGGCCCCCTCATCCAGAATCAAGTCATGGATGAGGGAAGATTTGTTATTGACCGACCTGGCATTAAGCAGCAGCACTGTCAAGCCCGAGGGGCGGCTGACAAGACTCCCTGGTACCCTCTGGTTGGTGGCAAAACCAGAAGTAGGGACAGGTGTCAGCCATCTGTCCCTCCTTCTTCTATGCGGACATGTTAAGCCCCCTCCGCTGTTACGTCCATTGCCCAAGACCACGCCAATGGCAGCGCCCGCATGCTCCCCAGGAAACACAAGCGGCGGTATGGCCAGGGACGACTCCATAAAACAACTTAAAATTATAAAAACAATTAAAAACTTACACTAACACGCAGCGTGGCAGAAAGGTTAAAAATCGCGCAGGCAAACAAAGCCCCCTGGCCAGCCCAGCCCCCCCGCTCGGTGCCCAAAGGGCGGCGAACCCGCCCTTCGGCCGATGCCCTTCCCCCGGGCGCCGCTGGCGCTTTTCAGGGCGCGGGGCTTCCTCCCTCCGACGTTCGCCGCGCCCGGCCGCGCCTCTCATACGTGCCGGGTGTGGCGGCAGTCAGAGCAGGTGGTGGGGTCCGGGGTGCGGCGTTTGCTGCCTCTGCCGCTGCCGCGCACGCAGGTGGGGTGTGCGCGGCGCCTCTTCTGCCGGCAGAAGAGTTTTAAATAGCTACCTGTTCAGCAAAACCTTCCAGATTAGGTAAGAGTATATAGCCTCCTCCAATTCCTAAAAAAAGGACTGCACCAAAGGAATACCGGTTTGCTTATTTGTTTCCAGTCCCAGACCTGAAGGAAAGCCTTCTCTGCCTGATTTCTTGACCCCAGTGTACATTATGAAAATACTACAGACCCAAAGGGTGAAAGTCCTGGAGGATAATGCCAGGCACCGCAGAACTTTCAGTAAATTACACTGCAAATTTTAACATAAATATAAAGAAATCCTCCTTCCCTCCCAGTTACAGGTAGACAGCAGTGGAAGTTCAACTTCACAATGAGAAAATAAGGCATCCAATTATATCAAAGGCTATGCATTCAGACACATTCATTATTCATAACTGAACAGCACAAATATGATTAAGTCCTTACAGTGTCTGCACAGTGCAAAGCACTGAGTGCTGTGCCTATCTGGACAAAAAAACATCCAGTGGGGGAAGCCCTCAATAACAGAGTAACTGCCACCATCCCTCCAGGACCGGACTTCCCTCACATATTATATGCCTCTTTGTTACAATTTCTCACTTTTTTTCGGCTGAATCACTTTGATCTGAGCAAAGCATAAACATTGCCAAGTATTTGTTAGAGTCCCTGAACACCACAGTATAAATAGGTCGTGTAACCAGATTAATATAGGAAAATAAGAGTTACAATGCGTTCTCTTTTTCCTTCACAGGCTTGCAGTGAGGAGCTGCTTCCAATTCTCTTCTGCAGTATGGGGAAGAGCAGGAGTGAATGAAGGGGAAGAGAACCCCTTTTCCTGATTTAGTTCCTTGGCAAGAAGGCTCACAACTTGCCAAAGCAGCAGAAGAAAGAACCCCAGTGAAAGGAAGGAATGAGCAAGGACTCTCTTAAGTCTTACAACAGAAAATGAGGTACTGACTTAGAAGTTAAGTCCCATTCAATGGGGCTTACTTCCAGCTAAGTTTGTAATGGAGATTGCAGGTGTCATGGTTTAAAACTCCCAAGGCAGCAAACTAGGAGAGCAAAGTATTTTTATCATCATCATGTACTAGCTCTAAAAGCTTTTCCTCTTCATCACTCAAGACACCATTCAAGCAATTAGTGATTGTGTGGATGGCTTTTAAAAAATAAATAGTAGGTTTAGGGGCCTGATCCAGCTCTCTGCATCTGTTATTTGCATGAGAAAAAGCTCCACTTTGATTAAAGGCAAATAGTTCTTATAGGAATCCAGATCAAAATGGGGACTGGAGGGGGAAGGATTAAAGGCACCCTACTCCCCATGTCAGGGTCCCAACTGAGTTTGGGCTTCCCAAACTGGCTATTTGCTTCTTAAAAACTGCCCCGCTGTTGCCAATTACATGAATGGCACCACAGCTTCAAAGAAGGGACTGTGCTTTGTAAGGCACCAGACGCAGGGTCAGGCATTGCCATCTCTGCACAGCAGGAATCTGGGAGCTACACAAAACCTAATGACCATTTGTTGCCGAATGAACACTAGCATTTCATAATGTCTGCTTCTTCTGAAAGATGAAAACAAGATGATGGGATGGAATTGTTATGAATCCAGTCACCAAGGGGGCTATCTTTACCCGTAACTCTTTATGCTGAATGTGTTCCTTATTTAAGCCATTTACGAAAAAACTAATCTGTAACTCTAAACCAAAAACCTTATTCCTAGGGAATAAACATTTCCATTGAGTAACAAACTTAGTGATTACAAATCAAACTTCAAAAACCTTACTTGGTAGATCCCACTGTAGGCAGTAAATGACCATGAAAAATACACATTTTTCCAGGATTTCCATCATTTCATACTGCACTAAGCTAACACTCATTTCCTGATACTGTATTTACATTGTGACACATAACCCAGTGAAAACTAAATGGAGGGAAATCAACTTTATTTTCACTTTTACTGCACATCGTATGAGTAGTGAAAACAGCTTTGGGGCATTATATACAACCTACAACAACAGCAACACCCTCACTCTGCTGCAGTCCACCATGACAAGCTGAATGATTCAAAGCAGTGAGACTTATACATTCAGTCAGGAATATGATTAATTCTGGATGTAGCCCACTGCCACATGCAGTGACAGATGTCTTCCATTTTTCAGGTCTTTTTCATCATGTAAAGGGAAATGATAGTAAGTGTTCCATGAGTGGAGGCATCGGGGATGGGGGGGTGGGGGGGGGAAGCAATCCTGGAAAACAGCAAGAAAATTGTACCAAGGGAAAAAATTCTTCTGAAATCTGTTTGCTGTAGTGGAATGGCACAATATTAAATAAAGTTTGTTTGCTCCACACTTCGGTCTCCTGTTCCATCATTTATTAAATGTTACAAGAATAAAGCAGGGTTTTTACTTCAGCTAGAGTTAAGTTTCAAAATGATTCTTCTACATATGTCATTTCATGAAACCTCCTCTGAGCGTTAATCAATGTGTGGAAAGCTGAGTTGGCTACAAGTTTCCTCAGAGGTGATCATGCAATTAACAGCATAGTTCATGAATCATAGAGTTGGAAGGGCCCTAGAAGGCCATCAAGTCCAACCCCCTGCTCAGTGCAGGACTCAGATTTCCCTTTCAAATATTCACCATGGCCTGACCTTGCTTAGCTTGCAAGATTAGGCAGGAATATGCACTGTCAGGCTATATGGAAGCTTGACACGTACTCATGAGACACCTCCTGAGGCATGAGACACCTCCTGAGAAAACCCAAACCCAACTCAATTCTCAGATTTTTCCCCTCATCACTGTCTTCCATTTCGAAAGCTATTTATTTTCTAGCCAACTGAATGAAAATAGTCAGAAAAATGCAGAATTATGGTGGGGGGAGGCACACCACTAGTTTTTACCTATTACTATTTTTATTTGAATTTTACACAGTGCCTTGGAGACATTTGTGGAAAGGTGGCCTATAAATATTATTAATAAATAGTAGCACTCAAAATGTATTTATGTATTTTAGATTAAGCAGGCACAAGGAGTTGGGCTATACTGTATGATTTCAGAATCAAAAGCAATATGTCTATGCATACCAGTTTCAGGAACACATGATCAGGAAGATTCATGGCAACAGGTTGGCTATCATGGACTGATGAGAAGGATCTTTTGACTTCTCCAACTTGCTCTGTGGTGTATTTATGCAGAATCTCAAGAACCACAGTAAAGATCTTACCATAGTGGTCTGGCTCCAAACCTTTTCCCCTCAGTCCTTCACCTAGCATCTCTGGGGACTTGGCAGCTAAAACTACCTTGTATCATTTCCTGTTACAATCATGGACACTTGCATTTTTAGGGACTACAAAGTAAACAAACAAACCTGTTTGTAGCCATTCTTCCTCAATATCCATGCTTAATGTCTGCTTCACATTTGCAGCAGAAACCTCCCAGGACATAGCCAAATGTATGCAGCCACCTCCATAAGTTTGTCCCTCCAAAAATGTGCAAGACTGACTAAAAATTAGCAAAAATATTTGTACCAATTAAACATAATTCCAAAAAGAAGTGATGGGGAGCAGTGGCAACCCTTCCAGTGTGCTTCTGGGGCTCTTTGAAGGGGTTGTCACTGGCTGTCACTACAGAAAGCATCTCTAGGCAAAAAAAAAAAAAAAAAAAAAATACAGGGGAGTCGGCAATGAATGAGAAGCGGTTCATGATGGCAGCATGACTGGGGTAAGTGATGGTCATGCCCCATGCCACTTGGGCATTAGTGGGGTGGTCGTTATTGGTAGTAACCTGGGCAAACTCAGCAGCAACAGTAAGAGGAGTCTGCTAATCTTGCCAGGTGAGTCAGTTGCCCAGATTCAGCATCAACAAGCATCATTGACAAGCATCATTGGTACAACAGCCCAAGAATAAGCCACAACTTGTTTTGTATTCTTCAAATGTATAAGCCAATAACACAGTGCAAAGTCCCATGCAGGCAGCTTTCCACACACAACTTCTCATTGTGCACGTGCCTGTTGCCCTACTGTGTGAAGTGTGTGAAGAGCACACAGAGCTCTGCAAGCAACTGATTGTAGCAGCTGGCCCAAGTGCCTAATTTAGTACAAGCACAGAACAAAAACAGCTTCGGTTCATAAATCTTCACACAAATATTAATAAAGCCCATGTTTGTTTCACACAAAATTAATGTTTTCCTTTAGCTGTAATAATATGCTGCCAATAACTGTAAGAATGCACTTGTATTAAAGTATATACTCTACTAACCTGCAGCTCTATAGAAAATTATGGATCTAATTTCAGACTACCCAAATAACAGAACTTTTATGGAAGCATGCTATCCATACTGGGAATAATGCCTTTGTCTTTTCATTACTGATATAAACCATGGTAGGTTTGGCCCTGAAAATGATGCACTGAAGGGGACATATTGCTGCTTTCCATCCACAGCTTTCTAGCCACTTCTTGGTATCTACCCTAACTAGTTCAGCAAATTACCAGCCTTACACTGGAAATCTTGCTTATCTAGGAGAGGTGGGGGGGAGCTACAATATTAAAATAACCCACAGACAGAAGAGTATGTGGGCAGCACAAGGTGTCAATTTATTTCACACTCTGCTAGGCCTCGTCACATAAATGGGCTAATTCTGCCAGTGATCTGGTCCACCATGTTTGTAATATAGTAGACTGGAGAGTAAAACCCCAGAAAAAGCACAACATATTTGTCTATCATTCAAGAAATGGAATTATATATGTTTCCTCTCCTACACATTAACCTGCAACATACCGTTCACAAACTGAAGTTTGCATCGTGCGTTAAAGGCGTGAAAGGAGTCCACATGCAGGAAAGGTCAGCATGGTTATATGGCTGCCTTGTCTTTTCTGTCCTCCCTCCTTTTCTTTTCACTCCTGCATCAAATCTTAATTTATTGGGAAGAGGAGGCTCTAGCCATTCTGAAGGTGAAGGTAAGCTTGCTATGTTTTCAATGAGACAGCACAAGGGAAATTCAAACAGTATTATATATGTGGGCAATTTCATTTATGTAATAAAAAGTAAGCATTCCTCAAATTCACAAGTACTTCCTAAGAGGTCAACAGCGCTCTTAATACAACCTGAGGTACATTGACTCTTTCACTCAGGTAGTCTCATAGGTAGAACAAATCATGATTTTTTAAAAGGAGCTTTCCCTATATCTTAACTACAAATGATAACTCTTTTGATATATAACATTCTGGTTTGGAACTTAATTCACTTCTTAATTCATGTTTATGTCAATTCCTTCCTCTACCTGCAGCCCACGGTCCCATATCCTGCACCATTCCCGGGAGCCCCCCAACCCATAGGGGGAGAGTTACAAGAGGCACCGAGTATTACATAGGAAAGAGTGTGTGTGTGAAAGACCTATAACAAGGCTATGAACTCTCTTCCATTCAATGTAGAAGATACAATAGGCAAGCTGTATGAGAGTTATTTAATTTCAAGCCTTTTGTACTTCCTGCATTCAGTTCTCTTTCTGAACCAAGTTCAGATTAACTTGATTTTTCATGACCATATTTGGGACCATGTCCCAAATATTTCACTTGTTGCCATTACAAAACCCTCAGACTCCCAATGCTTTCTGTGCAGGCCACTTGCAATAAAGTTTGCAGGATCCCTTTTAAATGCTGATTTGGTCTCCTAAATGGTTTTCTGGCTGGGGGCTAAGCTACACATTAGTTGGAAGATGTAGCTAGCAGCTTTGTATTTATTTTTCTAAAGTAAGGATGGGAGGCTGGAAATAAGCATGGGAGGATGCCTAGCATGGAGGCACAGGGGCTGTAGCCCTTGCTCTTGCAATGGTTCTAATCCAGATCAGCCCAAAGAACTGAGATTTTCATTTCCAAAAAGTGTATGTGCTTGACACATTTCAAAGCTGCACATGAGCCTCTGGAAGATAAAATGAAGGCAGAGGTGAAAGAGGCATTGGACAGCCAATCAGAGCACAGCTGGCTTGTATACTTCAGTTGCTAGGCAGATCTAAACAACAAAGAATGAAGGCAGGAGCATCTCTTCCAGCAGTGGCTTCCTGAAAGCCTGTATGGAAGCAGCATAGAAATCATATTGAAATGTTGTTCCATACTACGGTGAAGCCTGGAAAGCACAGAACAGCCCACTGTTTCTCTCCATGGTTACATAGAGACCATCCTTACCATGCTGTGCCATTCTGGCTGGGTTCACACAGCATGACAAACCATGTCACCCTGACTTCCACCATTGTTTGGGATTCTGCATGAAACCAGCCTCTGTGCTGATGTTATGAAGACACAAAGACAGAGCTCCTCTGCTAGAACTATAAGTCAGTACTATATGACAATCACAATGGGTGGATAGCCCCATGGAAAGCTAGATCTTACAACAGTCTTCAACAATACTAGCCAAGGGGTGCAGCTGCTATTCTCTTCCCTCATCAGCCCCACTGTGTTATCAATTCACAGGCTCAAATCATTTTGGGGTCAGAGTCTTGAAATTTGAAAGCACACATACGCAGAAATGTGTCAAATAAAGGGTTAAACCCTTGTGCAGTCTAAAGCAGACTGGGCTATCTGTTAGTGCTGGGCAAGCTTTAGACAGGGTTGTACTTATATAACAGGCATGCTTCTGGAATAATACATGTCGTACAGGACTCAAGTGCCAAGACTGAGTTTGTCTTCCTTGCCTTGTCCTTAAAGATTCCGCACTTCGATAATTAGCTTCTCTGGGTCACCTTGCAAGCACAGAGCACGCACCCTTACAGCTCAATGGAAGATAATTATACCTAATCACTTTTATCTTGTGATGAACCAAGTTTAATGCATTAAAAACGTAAGATTATCTGCCAGAAACACACTTAAAATAATAAGACTGTTGTTAACTGTTATTAAGCTGGTTGTTTAAAACATATTTCATAGAGGGTGGCTTCGACTGAAGCTAGTATGAACTATAAAAATATGTGCCCACACTTTAAACTTTTTCTTCCGTCCTTCCTTTCTTCTTTCTATATCTAAGAGCAAGAAGGGCTGCCCTCATTCTGAAATGACTGCATTACATCTGGAAATAGACAAATACAACTGGTGACATTTCTTTACAATGTTACCATATCCATTATATATTTATTGATTAGTTGTAATCAATCTGTAAACCCAAGGGAAGAAATAAGGTATGAATCAGAAAGTGCAGGAAACGTAATTGTTGTACAGTGAAAAAGTATACTTAAGAGGGTTTGGGGAAATATTATCCCTTTTGCCTGAGAATATTTACGTGTTAACGTTCAATATAGCCCTATTTACGGAGGTTTTCAGAAACAATGTGAATGGCACTTTACCTTCCAGCAACTTCTATTAGCTATGAGGATAAAATGGAAGAATAGTAAAATATGGTGACCCTATTGGATTAGTAGTTATTGTACTCTAAAATTGTAAGGTATAAATATAACCTAAATATAAATATATAAGTTATAAATATATAACTTTGAAGTGTAGGGCTTTCCTACCTTTCTTCTTAGAATCTTTCTTTGTGCTGGTTTTAACAGCCACCTGAAGTTCTGTCTCAGTTGACATCCTATTGTATCCTTAGTCCTCTTCACACAGATCCAGTATCTTGGCCAGGCTCATTTAGAATACTCTCCAAGTGAATAACTTAAGCTTTTCAGATACTAGAATCCAGATAGCTCATTCCATTCACCTTTTTGGAATGCTGCAAGAAAAAGCAACACAATGAAAAGTTATCTTAGGAATCAGGTTATCCAATGCCCCCCTCCACCCCATAGCAAACTAACAATTGCAGCTGGATCAAGTATTAGGGGTGAGTTGAAACTACTTAACTACTTTCATTTTAATTACCATGTGTTTTGAAAAAAACACTATTTACTGTGACTTTTGGCATTTATGAACTTGCTCATGAAATTTTGTCAAGATGAGGGATTTTTTGTACATGTCATTTATGCTGGCTCTGAAGAAAAGCTGACAGTTGGAAATATTCAGTTGGCCCCACCTATCATAAGATTATTTTAATCGCCACTCCACTGGAACTTTTTTTTCCAGTGTCTGATTTGTCTGTTTGCAATCCCTGCCAGAAAAGAAAACATTAGTCTAATGGTCCAGATTCTAATCTTCTTATGCAAAATGGATTGTGCTTCTATTTGCAGAGCAAACATTGCTATTCCCAAATCAATCCATTGCCTAATTTTAATAAGGTATACAGAACACTTTCTTTAGAACTTCAAATTTGTTGTTTTAGTGTAATTTGATCAACGTGCATTGTAGATGGCTCAATACATTCTGTTCAATACTCTTGAAGAGGACTCAGCATGATCTGCAGTTTTATAAAAATGCTGAAAGTTGCTCCCTTCCTATACACACACATTTAAAAACAAATTCTGTAGGCTGCAGGGGAAGGATTATTGCTATGAAATAAGAATTCCAGGGTTACACATCAGTGTTACTGCAGAAACACAGAGATACCTCCACTAAGATCATTATCACATTGTACCATGCACATATAAGACACAATTAGGTGTTTTGCCTTTGGAGTTAGTAATTAAAATATATCAGAGAAAGGGGCAATATAGCATTATGGCAGCGTAGGGCATATACACATTTAGAAGAAGCAAAATATAGGCAATCACTGAGAGTTCCATGGTTTGAAACTAGAAATTCATAACAGCCCACCTGAGATACTTCCTGCACAGTGTATTTATACATGGTATCCTTTTATACATCTAAATTGGATGTCTAGCTTCATGTCTAGCTTCAGTGTCTAGCTTCAAAACAGAGCAGCCTGTAATTTAAATGACTTAAACTGTTCACAGAGAATATGTCTCTGGTTGTATTAAACAGGTATTCGCAGCACAGTTTACCCTCTCCTTGTAATATTCCATTCTTTTGATGGAAATGCTACTAGAACAATTTCTTATCATTCATTAGATGCAACCAATGAGAATAAGGTTTTTCAGAGCAGTACATACGCTGCAAAAGCTTCCAGGAACAGGAATTCAGTAACTGACCCATAAAAGACTGCTGATGTGCTATGAACATAAACTTTATGGTTAGGTATGGATACCTGTATCAGAAACAGACCAAAATGTGTGGAACTGCAGCTAAGTGTAATGCAGCAGTTTCAGACAATTAACATAATATGTGAATCATTTGTAAAGACACTGGATGAGCAAATTGTCGCTGAGGGCCACATGATATATTTTCTACAACTACTTTGCCTTGCATTTGTTAATGTTGAATAAGCAAAATACCAAATTAAAATTGTGGTCTATAGACTTAAATGTCTTAAAGGTTTAAAACCTAAGGAAGCAATTAAAGAATTGTTGAGGTAAATCATGAAGGAACAGCACACTCTTTTCTTTTCTTTTTCTACATCCACAACCTGAACAGCAGGAAACTCTTTCTGCTCTCCCTGGCCCTGAACAGAGTCACCTGTATGTTACCTGTGTGAGTTAATTCCGGGATGTGGGCAACCCAGAAATACCTTTGCTCTGCTCTTCACAATCTTAAGGGAGGAGAATTATGCTCTGAATTTTCTAAACCTCCCCTATGTCTATCTGGATAATCTCCAGCTTTTCCTTAAACTGTGCCCATGTGGTTGAGTCTTTGTTTTCTTCTGTTAAGTCGCTATACCCTCTTAGATTTGGGCAATGCTTTGTAGCCATAAGGGGCAGCAACCCTTTTTAAAAAGCAGAGCACAGCCACAGAAACATCGGCTGTAAGACCTGCCAGGTCAGCTCCTGACTCTTGTATGAATAACAAGTAATTTTACACTTTTGCTGACTCAATTTCTGTATGCCTGATTCTACTTCTTGCCAGCCCCATCCTTCCTTAAGCTTTGCCTTGCTGGCAATCCTCCTCCTTCCTGCAGTCTTCTGCCGGCAGATTTCCCTTCACATTGATCCCAGGCGTACTGCTTTCACAACAGGATTCTGTATTTTCTCAGTAAGAACCAGCATCTCCAACTAGTTGTGCGCTCCCAAAGTCCTGCTCCTCTCAGGACTCAGTATATCCTGTGACTAAATCCCACTCCAACTCCCAACATTGCAGTTGCTGACAAAGATTTAGAAACCTAGTTCTTTATAGTTTAGGAGATTAAAGCTTCTCAACACTAGAGGGTGAGTTGACAATTTAAATCACTTATTGAAGCTAAGTCTATAAAACCACTTGCCCTTTTCAAATTCAGACTCTTTCAACACTTTGAAATGCTTCAATTACACTACATGGCTATGCACAATTTGAATTGATGTAATATTCTTTTAGTATGTCAGGGTTTGTGTATGGTTCTCCTTAATGAGCTCTTCAGATCTGTATGTGAATTATGCAACTTTCAAGGACAGATCTTCAAAGTCTGTTCAATTGATTTAAAAGTATAAAGTTTCTCCCAGAAACCCAAATAAATAAATCAATCCTCCATAACAAATAAACAACCCAAAATTAAACCTAGCAATTTCTAAAGTTCCAGATGGGCTATAAATTATCTGGTTTAATGGGAAATCAAGTTTCTATCTTTTAAAAGAAACAAGGTGTTCACTTATATAGAAACCTTTATGAGAACTACACTTTAAATAAGTAAAAACTATACAGGGACTATAAAATAAAAGTGATCCTTAGATAAGGCAAAGTGTCTGGGCTTGATTTTTTTCTACACATGCAGGAAAGGTGATAGGGTAGTCTGGAACATTTCAATCTCCATGGAGGATAGAAAAGAAAATCTGTACTAGCAATAAGGCAATGTACAGGAGGGAATGGCCTGGTTTGCAGTCGTGAATGAGCCTGCCTGCTAATTCACATGGCTTCATCATGCTCACTTCTTGCTAGCCAGAGCAGCTAAAGCACCCAGGGGCTCTCTGTCTCTGAGAAGAACCCAAAACTCTGGCTTGTCTCTTCCCTGACAAGTCAGAGGTCCAGGTTCAGACATTCCTGGAGCACCCTTGCATTGTTTAGGCCACTACCACTGGTAGGAGTTGGCAAGTCAGGGTGATAAAGCTGCATGAGGTACTCCGCTGAAAAGAAACATAGAAACAGAGCGAGTCAGAAGGGGCCTACCGGGCCATCTAGTCTGACCTCTGGCACCAGCCGGCTCCACTCACAACATGCCCACCATGTGGACGTCCAGCCTATCCTTGAACACCTGCACCGATGGGGCCTCAACGACCTCTCGTGGAAGCCCATTCCACACCCTCGGGGTCCTGACTGTCAGGAAGTGCTTCCTGGCATCCAAACGAAACCTTGGCTCCCTGAGCTTTGCTCCATTGGAGCGTGTCCTGCCTTCCTCTGCAGGGGAGAACAGGTCTCTGCCCATCTCCATGTGACATCCCCTCACATACCTGTATGTCGCCAACAGATCCCCTCTGAGTCTCCTCTTCTCCAGGCTGAAGAGACCCAGTTCCCTCAGTCTCGCCTCATACGGCATCCCCTGCAAACCAGCCACCAACCTTGTGGCCCTATGCTGCACTGACTCCAACCTGGCTATATCCTTTCTGTAATGAGGGGCCCAAAACTGAATACCATACTCCAGTTGCGGGCGCACTAGAGTCTTGTAGAGTGGTAGTAATACCTCTCTTGATCTAGAAGCCACACTTCTGGCTATGCAACAAGGGTGGCATTCACCCTCTTGCCCACTGCATCACACTGCTGACTCATGTTTAGCCTGCAGTCAACCAGTACCCCGAGGTCCCTTTCACAAGTGCTGCTCTCCAGCCACTTGTCACCTAACCTGTACTTATGACAGCTATTCCTATGCCCCAAGTGCAAGACCTTGCACTTATCCACATTGAACGCCATCCTGTTGTCTCCTGCCCACTTCCATAGTCTGTCCAGATCCTTTTGGATCTGGAGTACCTGCTCCTCAGTTGTGGCCACTGCTCCAGTTTTAGTGTTGTCTGTGAATTTGATCAGCAGACTGTTCACCCCTTCTTCCATGTCGTTAATGAAAAGATTAAACAGGATTGGCCCCCAGGACAGAGCCCTGGGGGACCCCGCTTGTCACTGGCCGCCATCCCGATGATTCCCCGCTAATGGAAGAAGAAACCCAAGGAAGAAACTACCAGAGAAAGCTGCTCAAATCAGAAGGAAAACATTGTGGACTAGTGGCTGGTTTTTTTTCCTGCCATGGACTTATGATAGTTGGTCTTAAGCCAGTTCCTTAAGCCTCCATATTCTCACCTGTAAAATGGGTAAAATAGTAACCCAGTTAACTATTATGTTGTTACTATTACAAGGATAAGCACAGTCCAGAGTTCAACACTCAGTGCAAATTCAGAATGCTTACATAAATTATTAGTAATAGGATATAGGTAGAAAATGCTCTTCCTTTACTGAAAGTAGTATTTTTATTACTAGTTTTCTTAAGTGAAAGTGACAGAAGCAATTGTGGTTTAGCTTGAGCTTGAGTAGAGGACGCCTATTTCCTTTTGATTAAGCACCGTCTGGTACGTCATGCTTTATTAAGCTGTACAGCAGGCCTGACAAGGGGAAGGATGCTTTCAACAGGCCTCCCAGCCTGGATCCAGTGCTTTGTCTTTCAAGCCCTTTCTACAGAAGCGGAAGGAAGCTTTTCCCCTTTAATTATCATGGAATATTATTTCTTTTTAAGGAGCTGTCAGCTACACTGCATTCACTTAATGGGCCTCTCATTCAGATAATGACAATGGAACTGTTTCACAGGAGTGGCTGTTTAAACACAATATAAATAACTTCCATTCCAGGGGTGGGGAGGTTGTTTAAAACAAAAGCACTGATCAAGATTAGTTGATAGAAAAAACACATGCAATAGCCTAAACTAGAAATATTTTCAAAAAATGGGAAGCAGAAGAGTGATTGCTATGAAAATACCATTGGAATAGAGCACAATGTGGGTGTTTCAGACAAAGAAAACAATACAACTATTACACTTGGATACTGTTTGTCATTTTAGTATAAAACGCTTAAGATACCTTAAGACCAGATAAAACGAAAAGCATGTATATACAAAAGCTTCCTCAATAATAAAATTTTGAAACCAAATGTAGATACAACAAATACTTCTGCTCTAACAGTAGCTGCACGAACCACTGACCATGCTGGGTGAGGCTGATGGAAGTTAATAATCCCAAACATCAGGAGAGCAGCAGGTTCTAATGTCCTGACCTAAACTTTTATTGCTAGCTTCGTTAACATAAAGGCTATAACATAAGTCTTTAATCGCATCTGCTTCCCAAAGTACCCATGTGTTCCTATTAGATCTATGGAAATCAAATGGATTTTACATGCTATAAATGGGGACCATTCTTGTAATTAATATTACTGTTGTTTAGTTTCAATAGTTGTGGATGCACTTTTACATCTGTCTTATACCTTGACTACATAGCTGTAAAGAATGTTCTTGCATACAAAAAGTGGAAGGATTTATTTCCTTCAAGGGGCAACTGGACTAATAAATTATATCCAGTTCTGTCAATGTACTTATGAAGAAAAAATATTGTGTGTGTGCATGAGAGAGGGAGGGGAGCAATTTGTACAAATAGTCCAGTACTATTTGACAGGCTTTATGAAGTCAGAACAGGCTACTATAAAGAAAAGAAGTTCTATGTGTTTATTTCCCATTTGTGCTCAATGGAGAGTCCCAAAACATCAAATGTCCTGAGTTTCTGAGTTGGATCAAAGTCAATTTGAGCACCCTCAGAAGCAGCCAAACCAAACTGGACTGTTTTCTGAATCACCAAAACAAGGGCCAAACTGAAAGGTGTGGTCACTACACACTTCTAAAAGAAAGCATTTTCTCATGAAGGGAAGGAAAAGAAATCCAAAATTTATATAAAGCCAGGAGAGTTAGCCTGCCACTAATTTCAATGACAAAAGCACTCATTGGTTCACAGGATGAATTGTCCTGTAAGTTTTATGGACAATATTCTGACAGTATTTTCTTAAAGTCAATGTCACAGCACAAATGAAACAAAGGACTTGCTATCTCTAAATTAAAATAATTGGATTCAAATAGAGTCACTGCTGCAATGCCTCCTCCGCATTCAAAAGGTAGGGCTTTGTATGGGTCATACAAGTAAACTTGAATATACTGGCTATATTTCATTTATCTTGGTATCCCAATCAGAATGCCAAGCAAGCTTTCATTGTCTCCACCAATCTGGGTCATCACCCTCCCCACATTTTTAAAGCCTCACAACATCTTATCAATGAGATGCCAGTCCTTCTCTGCTGTACTGCCATTGTACTGGAAAAATCCAAATTCCATGTTTATTTTTAAAATGCTCTTTCTTTGCTGTGGTGTTTTAGCAACTGTGCTACAGCACCCCATTTTTTATTACAACAGTGTCCAGATGACTCAGATTTTCCTGCAGATGATTTGCAATCTCCTTAAACAAAACACAAGAGGATTCCTCTTCTCTTATTGAGTGTATAAAGGAGTAATGCAAACAATTTCTGAATTAATTGGCTTTTAATTCTAGGAGAAGTACAGAGCTTATACCCTGAATGCCTCTTACAATGATATAATACCTAGGAATTAATGAAGTAAACATTCCAAAACCCAATTAAGTACGGTTAAACTAGCTGCAGTTGTATTGCTATTTGCTTTGCACAACTGATTAAATGCCTTAAGTTATTTTTCTACCTCCACATTCCTAGAAATAAATAAATAAGTGTAAAGCAGCCTACATTTGTACTAAATAAGCATTTCACAGCTTTTACTGTCTGGGCTACAAGACATGCTATTGATTTTAATGGATCACTTGGAAACAGAGTAGAATGGAGGAAATGGTTTTGTGGCTTGTAATGCTTTTGAGTGCTAATGAGCTAACACATTGAGATAGTTTGGGTTAAGTAGTCTTTGCAAACTGGACAAAGGTTTGTTCTTCTTCACCTAAAATGCAGTAGCAGTGACCCACCTCATCCCCTCTGGCTGTAAAATAACGTAACACAACCAAAACTACTATATGCACCACTGAATATTGTACAGTTGGACTTTCCTAGCCAATTAGTGGTGCTCTCAGAAGAACAAGTGAATCCAAACTATACATGAATCTGTGGACATGTTTGATATGAAAATTTTATGCATACTCTTTCACTGGGAATAAAAGGAAAGGAAGCAAAAATGTGGCAGAAAATAAGTTGGTTAGAAACAAGGTTGTGTCTGTTAAATGTATTACATCAAAAAGCTACATTATTAAGGGCAAAAATAAAAACAATTTGTCTCTGTACATCTTGTTATTTGTGTATGTGTGTGTGTGCATATATACATACATATGCATAATATGTTGTAAGCTCCTAGGAAGGCCTTTTGGTAGTTATAGGCGGCTTATAAATATGTAAATAAATAAAAGTTGTACTACTGTAATGTTGGAACTAATTGCAAAAACTATCAAGTATGTTGTTAAGTGCCACCAAGTTATTGCTTACTTATGGAAACCATATGAATAAACGCTATGCAACATATCCTGTCCTTCACAGCCCTACTCAGCTCTTGTAAACTCAAGGATGTGGCTTCCTTCATGGAACTGATCCATTTCGTAGTTGGTTTCCTCTTTTGGCTTCAACATTCCCCGGCATGACTGTCTTCTCCATTGAGTCTTGCCTTCTCGTGATGTGCCCAAACTACAACAGCCTCTGTGTTTCCAGGCAACGTTCTGGCTCAGACTGATTGAGGACCCCCCTCTTCATCCTTATGTTGGTCCAGGACCTCTGCAAAGCTCTCCTTCAGCATCATGTTTCAAATGCATCAGTTTTCTTCTTGTCACCTTTCTTCACTATCCAGCTTTTGCACCCTTGTGTAGTGATCAAGAATGGATGATCTTGGCCTTGATCTTCAGTGAAATGTCCTTAGACTTAATGATCCTTTCTAGTTCCTTCTTTGCTGCCCTTCCAAGTCTCAGTCTCAATAATTTCAATTTCTTCACTGCAGACCTCAAAGTTGTACAGTTTTTCTGTTGGCATGATTTTTGTTTTCTAGCTGCAGTCCCACCTTTGCACTTTCTTCTTTCACTTTCATCAGGAGTCATTTAAATTCATTAATGTGTCTGCCATTAATATGGTATCATATCCATATCTTAAATTAATGATGTTTCTTCCACCAATGTTCACTCCTTAGTGCTTCTTAATCCAACTTTCCTTATAGTGTATTCTGCATACAGACTGAACAGATAAGGATGTAAAATACAACTTTGTCTGACACCTTTGCCTATAGGAAACCATTCTGTTTCTCCATATGCTGCCCTAACAGTAAATTCTTGGCAATGATACAAGATAAGGTATGCTTCAGGACAAACAGGTGATGAGGCACCCCCATTTCCTTCAGGATCTTCCATAGCTTCTCATGATCCATTCAAAAAAGGATTTGCTCTTGACTATAAAGTATGCACTGATAATCTGAAATTCTTTGGTGAACTCCTGTAGCCAGTGTGTATTTGTGATAGGATCCCAAGTGTTTCTTTTCAGAGTCCAGCTTGAATGTCAGGCACTTCTCACTCTATAGAAGGCAAATTCTTTGCTGCAACACCTTGAGCATCACTTTGCTTGTGTGGGAAATTAAGTTGTTGCACTCCTTTCTTGAGTTTGGAATAGTGAACTTTTCCAGCCTGTGGAGCATTGTTTTATTTTCCATTTGTTGGTATATTCTTGATAGGATTCAAAATGATCCGGTAGGTGCAGCTTGGAATACTTTGATTGATACCCTATCTACTCCAGGTGTTTTTTTTCCTTCCAAGTGCTTTCAGAGCAGTTTTCACTTTACTTTCGAATATTGCAAATTCTTCATCAAGGGATTCTTTTTAAGGAGTCTGACATCATTTCGTCTCTTCTATACAGGTCTTCTATATATTGTTTCCACCTTCTTTTTATTTTCTCTTGACCAAATGTTAGGTTTCTTGTTGGTTTTCAGCATCCCTAATCTAGGTTTGAATTTCCCTTTGGTTTCTTGAATTTTCTGTAAGAAGTATCTTTTTCTCCTCTTTTGTATTTCTCTCGTACTATTTCTTTGCACTCACCATTGTAATAGTTCATTTTGTCTCTACCTGAGAGTCACTGAAAAATTGCATTCAGGATTCTGGCTCTATTTCTGTCACCTTTTGCTGTCTCCTCTGTCAGAAACTGTGTTTCTGTAATCCATCTAGGGTTCTTCTTTCTTTTTGATACAGGAACTGTCTTTTTCTATCCTAACCCTAACCATGCCTGAGGTAGCATAACTTATGTTCACTGCCACAATTTACTCCTAGTCTTGTTTTGGCAGTGAGAATATGATTCTTCATCCCTCACTCCCAATGCACAGCCAACTCTGGCTCCTGACTGCTAGCTGGACAGATCAGAGGTAGTTGCCCCAACTGGTCCAGGGACTCTACCAGCCAAGTTCCCAGGGAGTGAATGACCAGAGTGAGTGAACAGGGGGAGTAAACAAGGGTTGGCAGCAGAGTTCTGGTGGCAGAGGGCACCAAGCTTTCCCCCTTTTGTTTTCCTCCTTGTAACACACTCCCCTTTACTTGCAAGACTGTGCTGCTAACCTTTAGGGAAGACAGAATAAAACACTGGTTGTAACTACAGGTCCAGCCACCCAGAATCAAGCATGCAGCCAAAAGACTGGACTGAGAAGACTCCTATTGGCGGTGGTCGGCAAAGCAGTGGAATTACAGAAGCACTTTCAGTTACTTGAGGAGGCAACTGGAAGCCAGCCTGCCACAGAAGAACTGCAAGTCAGCTCCTGCCACACAGAACAAGAGGCTGAAAGTCAACCAGGTAGTGGCAACGATACAAAGCTTGCAAGACCAAGAAGAGAGGAGTGTCAGCTGTGGGAGGCTCCCTGTGGCACGGAATGGAACACATGTATATCAGGAAGACCTGTGGACTCGTCTGGCATGTTGTTTCCTTGGAGGACAGATGAGTGATATAACTGAAAGATTGCCGAGTTCATACAGCCCACTGAGATACCCTTTCCTTCTTACACATGCAGGAATTGCCAAGCGGAGCTTTGAAGAAATAAGGTCAGACGTTGAAGCTTTAGGAAGGGAGTCAAGAACTTTGGACCCAGATAGTTTTCTCTTTCATTTTTAGCTTTTCAGTTCTTAGAAGATTAGGAGACAAGGCAAGAAAAATACCTGGCTACGAGACAGGGACAAGGAAGAGACAGGAAAAGTGCATGGAGTAATTTATCAGGAGGCCTTTAAACAGGAGAGGCAGATGTGCCTCTGCGTTTACCAAGAGACAAAGGCTTATGCACCACAAGAGAGAGCAGTTCTAACAGCGCCCAATAAAAGTCTTTCAAAAAATGTAGAAAGAAAGCTAGAGTATAAAGCATGTGGTCCTCCATGTCTATATTCTAATGCCTGGAATATGGGAAACAGCATGAACGTGGACTCATAATACAGGAGAGGGAATACAACCTGATAGGTAGAATGGAGACTGTAGAACTGTATGATGGGATGACTCCCATGACTGGAATTCAACAACTGAAGGATGTAACCTATTCAAGAATAACTGAAGGAATAGAAAGGAAGCCAGAGTCGCACTACATGTAAAATATACATATCTCTGCACAGAAATACAGGAGGGTGAGCTTAGTCCCCTCATCAAGAGCATCTGGACTAATATAAATGGAGCAAGGAATAAAAGAAACACAGTGGTTGGGGTCTATGACCAACCACCCAGTCAATGAGAAGATGAGGACAAAATGTTTGAAAAGCAAATCGCTAATGTTTCAAGAAGGCATGATGTTGTCATTATGTGGGACTTCAACTTCTTTGACATCTTTTGGGAGATACATTCTCCCTTCCAAGAGATTCCTCACATGTGTTGCTGAAAACTTCCTCCCACAGAAAGTTGATGAAGGAAGAAGAAAAATGATACTTGCCAACAGGAAAGAACTAGTGGACAAAGTGGCAGCTATGGGAACTCTGGGGAAAGTGACCGTGTCATACTTGAATTCTTGATTCTAAACAAAGCAAAGGCCAAATATAGCCAACGTATATCCTGTACTTTAGGAAAGCCAATTTTAAGAAACTCAGAACAATGATAAGTCAAGTTCCATGGCAAGCAGTGCTAATGAGAACAGATTCTGAGATAGGTGGGGATTTTTTTAAAAGAAAAATTTAAAGGCACAATCACAAATAAACAAAAAAGACACGTATAGGAAGTGGAAAGAAGGCCAGACTACAAAGGAAGAAAACAGGCAGGAAGCACAGAATTGCAGGGATGACATCAGGAAGGTTAAAGCTAGGAATGAACTGAGGATACTGAAAGAAATTAAAAGGAGGAAAAAAGCCTTCTTCATATATGTCCAAATAAAAGACAGAGGAAAGAAATGAGGGTTCAGTTACGCAATGTGGATGGCAAAATGACAACAGAGGACAAAGAAAAGGAGGAAGTACTCAATTCCTACTTTTGCTCAGTCTTTTCCAGAAAGATTATCTATGGGCTTCCTGAAGAGAAGTACAAACTGAAGGAGCAGCATGGAAGCTCAAAATTGATAGGCAAATGATCTAAAAGGAACATCTAATTGAGCTGAATGAATTCAAATCTCCAGGGCCCGATGAGCTCCATCCTACAGTCTTAAGGAATTGGTGGAAGAACACTCAGAAATGTTGTCTATTACCTTTGAGGACAGGGGAAGTGCCAATGACTGGAGAAGGCCTATTGTTGTCCCTATTTTCTAGAAAGGGAAAAAAAGAACCTGAGAACTATAGACCAGTCAGTCTGACACCAATCCCTGGGAAAATTATGAAGATTATAAAGCAAACACATTGAAAATACAGTGATTACTAGAAACCAACACAGATTCCCCAAGAACAAATCCCGCTAAGCTAAATCTGATTTCATATTCTGATTGGGTAACTTCCTTGATAGATGGTGGAAATGCTTCGGACAGTATATATCCATAATATATAAAGCTTTTGACAAAGAGTAAGGACAGGATTCAGTGTGCAGGATCTGTGCAGGAATAACAGATTCATGTTACAGGAAGCCAGTTTCTGGCTGAACACCAGGAAGAACTTCCTGGTTGTTAGAGCAGTAACAACAATGGAACCAAATACTTGGGGAAGTTGTGGGTTGTCCTGCATTAGAAGCATTCAGGATGCAACTGGACAGCCATCTGAGAGCGATGGTTTAGCTTGGAGTCCTGCACATGTTCATTCTCTTCTGTTGATGTGGCCGTTACTCCTGAAGAAGGCGGATGCAACTCTGATGCCTCAGCTTTGAAAATTCCACCTTGAGTGATCCTGCTAGGAAGCCAGTCCAGTGAGAGAATCAAGCCTCCTGGTGGCATTATTCTTTGCTTCTCTGGCACTTTCAGCTGCCCTCATTATGGTAATGGAAGTATCCAAGAGAAAGACAGGTACTTCAGAAGCTACTCATTCAGAGATTGTTCCCTTTAAAATAATTAATTAAAAAAACCCTATAAAAGCAACCTTTCCCAAAAACAGCAATTGTAATGCTCATCACTGGTTTTGTTTACGTCTATAACAAGAAACAATGGGGGCGGTCTTCTCCTGTATCCCATCCCTCCCCAAGTATGTTCTAGGAATTATGTTGCTTTATAACATCATTTCAAGGAGTAGTCTTTCTTAGGGACACAGCTACTGAGAACAGCCACATGGTGGCTTCTGCAAAAAAGATATCCCATTGGTTACTCCATATTGAAAGGTAAGTGTACCATTCCCCCAATTTTAGAGAATTTCTGATACTCTTCCCTGATGCTCTAAATCTCTTTATAATAGGAGCCATTCTGGATGAACCAAGGGTCCACCTGAGATTCAGGTGAGATAGCTGAGGAGCTGAATTTCTGTCTGTGAGCAGTAACTGGTTGGATCAAGGCTAATAAATCAGAAGAAGTTCCAAGAAGGTAAATGAGTATGGACCAGCCAACCATCTAAAGCAATGTTTTCAGATGGATTGGTAAGAGTCTGCAATTTCTGAAGGGGTACACCGTCTTGGGGCACATATTGATTCATCTCTATCACTTGGTTCCTATGTAGTTTCATTGGCATGAAGCATTTTTAAAAAACTCAGTTGAGGTTGATTTTACTGATTCCTGGACAGAGGTAGCCTTGCCACAGTTACCTAGACCTTGGTAACATCTGCAATGGATTTTTGTAATGAGCTTTGCACAGAGTGGCTATTGAAGACTCTTCGGAAACTGCAGCTGGCTGAAAATGCCATAGCTAAACAACCAATGCAACTTAAGTGTCAAAGCCATTTCCCAGCTGTTCTGAAATATCTGCATTCATTTTTGGTTCATGTCAGGACTCAAAAGTCTTGTAATACCTGATGGACTCTCTGCTTCTGTATCAATTAGTCTGTCTAGTAGAATTATGTGCTGAGATGCTCTTTCTGGTGTTCTCACCTCCTGAGATATTGCTATGCAGAACAAGCATCTTTCAGGGATGGCTCACAGCTCTGGAACATCATTCCCAGGGAAACTTTCCTTATGGCTCTGTTGATGTCATTTCAGTACCAGGTGAGGACACTTTAATGCTTTCAGGCACTGCAGTGGTTTTAATGGTTATCTTATACTGGGACTTTTACTGCTCAAGTAGTAGCATGGGTTGAGATTTTTTTTTCCTCTTGCCATTGCTGTCCCTTTATTCTATATTTTTAGATTAACATCAGATTGTATTTTCTTTGACTTGCTGACCTGGGAACTCCAGTTGTTTAAGGTGAAGACTTCAAAATAAATGTATAAGCACAGCAAAATTCATTTCATGTAGTTTCAGTCAATGCACCGATGCACTGGTACACATCAGTAATCTCTTAGTATAATTGCACAGCAGTCTGAGCAATGTAGGAACTAAGAAGTTAGACTGGAGGATCACCAAACCAGGTCAGGTAATTCAGAACCCTCACATCACAGAGAAATTTTGAAAACTACCATAACTTTCAGTGACAGCTTTTGGAAAGCTATAGCTCAGATCATGGAATACCACAGTGTGAGAACTCACTCTGCGACTTACTTCTATAAACATGTTCATTAAACAATTAAACAAGCACTATAAATATATTCCAATGGACATGTGATAATCATATAGAAACAAAACAAGGCAGTAATCTGATCCTAAGATCCACAACACAACATGATGTGGACAAGGTGCTTGGACGAGTACGTCCCACCACTTGCCTATTGGACCCTTGCCCGTCTTGGTTAATAAATAATTCCAAGCACGGGATTGGGATCTGGA